>NW_024724199.1:420000-520000 GCF_018991925.1 Homarus americanus | reverse complement strand
TGTATAATGGGTGGTTAACATGGAATATATTTACTAATTCCGCCTTCCTTTCATTTAAATAGATATCTTTTCTTTTTTTTCAATCGATTCCTCTCCACTCATCCCTCACGACTCTCCATACCAGGCCAGAGGTCCATCCTTCACCCTGTCGACCACTGGGGATCTCGATATCACATCTTTCTCCTTTTTATTCTCACGCTTCACTCATGTCCACTCGCCCAACACCACACTCTCTCTTCTTCCTCTCCTTATCTTAAGAATCGCATTTAAAAAGTTCAACAAGAAGTATTAGTATCGAAATAAAGCTTTGGTGACCGAGGTGTGTGTGTGTGTGTGTAAATAGGCAAAGTTAAAAGCTTTTGGTAAAGAAATAACAGGTAGAGTTAATATCATTCACCAAGGACAGACCCCATACCAAAATGTATGCAAAATTCAATCCAGTTATTGTTGTTAGTTCGTGTTCCTTTTCCTGTTGTACAAAGACTAATGGAAATATGTATGTGATTATTATTTTTCGTTTGACCTGAATTTATATTGGACTATTATTATTATTTATTATTTATTCTTTATTATTTGTAAGTTTGTTCACTTATTTAATGGTGCTTAATACTTTGAAGGAGGAAAATTATTCAAACTACCAAGGGACATCTCAAACTTTCACTCTGAGTGGCCAGTAAACTTAAAGATGTTCATTAATTAAAATAGTGTTTCATCTCTTCACATATTTGCAAATCTTTATCATGCCTTAGACGATCATGGAAAAACAGATCCTTGTTCTTTCTCAAAAGTTTCTACACATACAAGAGAAACAAACACGTGTACCACAAACAACCATTCTGGAACTGTCAGAATTACTTTGATTCCATTATTCGCATAAAACTTCAATAATAGTAATGAATTATTTTAACTACACGACCCACGTAAGAATTAAAAATGGAGTAACGTAATTCTTGTGTACGCGCGGTATGAAAGGCAGAACTAATTGCAGCGAAGGAAAAATATTGTTGCAAGTTGTGATTTCAGACTATCAACAACCTTTTCACGTGGACTAACTTTTATGTGATTGTCAGTGCGTCAAAGAATTCTTGTTCCTTTGATTTTACATTCACGTTGATTTTATTTTTAAATGGATGGCTGACGGTGATCAACACATATTCAATATTCTACATATACACTGATGTTAAAGAATATATGTGTATAAACAAATTAAATATGAATACATGAATAGTAGATGAATTCCCTCGGTAAACTAAAGTGAACCATTTACAACACAGCAGGAATAATATGGTCACCAATAACTACACTGAGACACTAACGAGACACTCACATAGGATGACAATAGAAGTTCAGAGAGACATAATAAACAGAGAAAGGGAGAGACACCTGAAACCGGTGATCCAAAGAGATAGTTAGTTATAAGTCTAGTGAAATATGAAAAGAGATCTTGACCGAGACATTTCCACGGGTCCAACAACAGTTTCAGGAGTGTATAACTTGGCTAAAGGTTCACTATGCATCTATATATAAAGCTTTTACTGGACATCCATGTGAGGTAAAGTACTGAATACTGTCCAGGGCCGGAGCAAAGTACGAAGATGTGGACTGTCGTCTCAACAGGAAATATTCAGATTTAGGAAATGTCAGAACCAGGACAGAACCAGCTGGGGTAGACAGCAGATGAGTTCAGTGGAGGTGCTACAGGCAGACGGGGAGTTGGGGGAGGAGACACAGTGAAGGACGTGTTGGGTGACGCAGAACCCTGGACTGTCAAGTATATCAAAGTTGAGGAACAAGAAGAAAAAGAAACTATTAATCTAAGTCATAACAACCACAGAAAAGTTACCATTTACCATATAGTAATGATGATGGTGTTATAAACGGTGCTGTAATAGTTATTAATGATGAATTTTGTTATTGTTGATTAAGCAAAAAAAGTCCATCAGTAAGCCAGTGCATTATGAAACTGAGAGAAGAACGCAGAAACGTAACCTCAGAACGATGAGAAACTGCTGTTGACCGTCACAATATTTGAATTCGGAAACACGAAAACCTCATCACCCATTACTGCTCCTCATCATGGAGTGACGCACATGAGAGGAAATGAGTCCCACAGAAGCAATATAATCTCTGGGCTTCACTGCGACTCGTTCACTACCGGTCACTGTTAGTACTGATTGCTGGAGTAAATTTATTGACTCTGTGTCTCATTTCGGGGAAGTAATAATGAGTAAAGCTATTGTGCTCTGTAAGCCTTCCTCCTCACAGCTACATGTTACGACTAAGCTAAATCCTAATAATATTAATGCTGTGTAACCCGTTTATAAATCCGATTCTTTAAATAATAATCTTGACCCTATAAATGTCATCCTCGATCCTATTAAGTATGACATTAAAGTCTCTTAATAGCGCCATTGATGTTACTGGTAATGTCCCTCTCTTTTCTTTACAGCGAGTTTGATGCTAAAGAATGATGACTGATCCTTTAAAAAGCCTTAACTCTTAGTAGTGGGATCAGGAACAGCCTTGATCGTGTTCTTCAAGACCTCGGGCCTATTATTACTCTTATTAGTCCTGTTTATACCGTCGATGATCGCATCCCTATTGTAGTTTTATGCATCTGAACTTTCTACCTCACATCTGTGCCCAGAATTATTCCAAGCGTAAATTCCAATTATGAATGCTCGAGCCACTGAAATTAATTAAACTTATGCATCTAATTGCTTAAATTAATCATATATTTCCAATAATTGGATTGGAAGCCTTTGTGTCCCGTCGAATAATTTGGTTCATAAATTTTTGAGAAATCTTGAAAGTGAGTATTATACAGAAACTGACTAGTGTCAGAGATTGTGTCAGTTTATTGTTGCTTTACCGGTGACTGTAGCAGCAGCCTCTGGAGCTACGCCATACTGTCTTTTCTGATGTTGATTCTTTATATTTTCTCCGTTTGTTTTTAGGGTCAAGAATAACTCTATCTATGATCTTGTCGCTGGCCGCCACATTCACTGATGGTGAAAATGTATTTATGTGATAAGCTGATGACAAAGCGTTGGACACGTGACCCCAACTTGTTTTACAATATATTCTAGGGATTTCTTAGACCTCGAGCAGTGCAATAGTGTGGTGGTGACGCATAGTGTGGTGGTGACGCACAGTGCAGTGGTGACGCATAGTGTCGTGGTGACGCACAGTGTAGTACCCGGAGGATGTTCTGGATCGAAAAACACTTGGAATAATAGACAGGAGCAGCGGACGTGAAGACAGAGACGGGATAAGGAAGAGAAGATTACTGAAGGAGGCTGAGGGAGGAGGGGAGAACTGGGTCACTAGGGAGGAGTGTTAATTTAAACTAGATATTATCGATGAGGGTTACTGAGGCTCTCAATAGAACCTTCCTACCGCCGGCAGCATTCCTGGTCAAAACGGACATGACCTATTAAGGACAAGATAAGATATAGTAGAGAGCGAAAACTTGAGGAGCATTTTTATTACCTGGCAGAGAAAAAGTAATTCCAAGTGAGACTGTAAGTGTAAAGTGTATCTATAAGTAAAAATTGACAGATGGTGACTTAGGACTGCAGCTACAGACAAGGGTTGAAAAGTGTCTTGCTTGTAGGGAAACGGCAAGAGAGTCAGTGAGAGAAGTATTGAATATTTCCATCTCCTAGACTGCCAGAACTGGAAGATTCGACACTGAGGATAGAGGAAGGCAGATTTAGTTAGGTTACGGGAGATGGACGGACCGCTGAGACCGTACAGTGATGGGAGACGCTTACATAAAAAATGATTCATCTGCATGTGACTTTGTGTGTGTTGTGGTGGTGAAAATGGTGTTGAAGGTATGGTAGTTCATCCTTCTCTATAACCACAGCCAGCCAGCCAGCCACACGAACTCCTATTCTCTAGTTATGATTTCTACAGCGAGGGTTTGTGATGGTCATGAAGCCTCGTCTTTCCCAGGAATATTTCACTTAACTATGTCTGTTAGGATGGGCGAGTGGTTTTGTCTGAGTTTGAAGTTCTTGCGATCAGGGCACTGGTGGAGGCTCAAGGTGATCAAGGTATTGTGTTTGGGTGAGGAAGGGAACCATCAGGTAATAAAGATGAAGAAAAAACAACAACTAAGAGGTATGCGAGTCACACGAAGTCAAATGCTAAACATTTCATCTTTTTCTTGTCTTCCACCACCACTTTATCTCACCTTTTTCTTGTCTTCCTCCATCACTTTATCTCACCTTTTTCTTGTCTTCCTCCGTCACTTCTTCTCTACTCCTTCACGTCTCTTTTATTCCATTTTAGTAACTTTTCTCACCTCTTCATTCCTTCCTTCACCTCTATCACCTCCTCTTCTCACGCTCTTCATGTCTTTCTCGAACCACTTCCTTCCCCTTCAAATTTATGTTCCTCTGTCTCTCTCTCTCTCTCTCTGTCTCTGTCTCTCTCTCCTTTACTTGGTTTGTTACACACACCATCATCGGGCCATTCTCTCACTCCCCCTCGCTCCCAGGAGATCGTCACGATATCTCAGTGTGTTATGAATCTTCGCAGGTTGAGGAAAATTCTAAAAATTTTCTCACTGCAGGACAATCTTCCAAGACGGTGGAGATCTTGGGTCGGGTATTTTGTGGCTATCAGTGGATTATGTTATAGTCATGTACCTCTCAATCCCTGTCTTCTTGAAGGTTCCTGAAAGAGATCGTTTTACGGGGGATCATAAGATAAAGAGGTTCAAAGCCTCTCTCAAAAGAATCAAAGAGCCTGGAGTTATTGGCCAGAAATTTTGTGGTTGTCAATAGCTTGTGTTAAGATCTTTACCCACTTGATCTCTCTGTCTTGAAGGCTTCCTAGCGGTGATCATTTATTACGGAAATCATTAGGTGATAAGAGGTGCATGGCCTCTCTAGACACAACCAACATCATGGAATTGTTGGTCGGGAATTTACAAGATATCACGCGGGAAACCTATCTTGATTGTCCTTGGAAATTATCTTCTCCGGGAATTAGTAGATGAAGAAAACATTTATGTAGACGAATCTATCACTAAGAGAGCGGGATTGACTTTTAAAATGGTAAGGGAGAAATAAGAACGAGTGATAAAAGAAAATTTTAAAGAATACTGTAACTTATGCGTATCAGAGAGAGAGAGAGAGAGAGAGAGAGAGAGAGAGAGAGAGAGAGAGAGAGAGAGAGAGAGAGAGAGAGAGAGAGAGAGAGAGATTCAAATAATAACTCGCATATATAACTCCATGTATATTAGCACTATATTCTTCCATTGCACTCTATAACTACCCATATCACACCCTCTTTCCACCCATATCACACCTTCTTTCCACCCATATCACACCCTCTTTCCACCCATATCACCCTCTTTCCACCCATATCACACCCTCTTTCCACCCATATCACACCCTCTTTCCACCCATACCACACCCTCTTTCCACCCTATCACACCCTATATATACCAACACACCATACACCCCCCGGACACTATCAAAGCATATGCCACACTCTTTAACCTCAACCCCTTAATCCCACTGCTCTTCCATCCTCTATTCTCTCACTATCCCTGTCCCTCTATCCCAGGCACTAACACTACTACCCCTCGTTGGTTCCTCCGGCAGATTCGGTGTGGGTAGTGTCCCTGACGGAGAGCACAGGGCGGCCGCTAGAGGGAGGCACTGTGGGTCCTCTGGCCGAAGGAGCCACGTTGAACCTCGCTTGTCAGGCTAACCATGGTAAGTACACTCACCTTGGAGTTCCTTTAAATTGTTCTGATCTCACATAGTTTTAGTTCTAATCTCACGTAGTTTTAGTTCTAATCTCACGTAGTTTTAGTTCTGATCTCACGTAGTTTTAGTTCTAATCTCACGTAGTTTTAGTTCTAATCTCACGTAGTTTTAGTTCTAATCTCACGTAGTTTTAGTTCTAATCTCACGTAGTTTTAGTTCTGATCTCACGTAGTTTTAGTTCTAATCTCACGTAGTTTTAGTTCTCATCTCACGTAGTTTTAGTTCTGATCTCACGTAGTTTTAGTTCTGATCTCACATAGTTTTAGTTCTAATCTCACGTAGTTTTAGTTCTGATCTCACGTAGTTTTAGTTCTGATCTCACGTAGTTTTAATGGTTATTATGTGTGTGGGTGTTTATCCTAACCTTATTTGTTTACGATTTTGTGTGAAACAATATGACACAACGAGCGAAAGATTTTGACAACCCTACCGAGACAACAGGAGTCACAGTGCTCATTCTGAAATTCATCTGACCCCCTTCGTAAAGATACTTTTGTAGTGAGTTATGCATAAATGACTATTACACACACCTGTCTCGGTAATTGCATTCAATGAAGACACAGTTAAACTCGAGCTATCACCTTGAGGGCTTGGTAATTAATATCAAACATACAATTACGTGCTGCAAGGTAAGTAATTAATGGAGCTTTGAGGAGGGTAATGATAGAGAGAGAGAGAGAGAGAGAGAGAGAGAGAGAGAGAGAGAGAGAGAGAGAGAGAGAGAGAGAGAGCAGCCACATTAATTCATTACTTTCAACTTTTTGTATCACTAATTATACGACACGCGATATATAAGACCCCAGGCAGCATTATACGGCAGCATTGATTATACCTCTACCATATTCATTACATAATCTCAAGGGATTATTATACAGATATATCATGTTAATTATATCCTAAACATTAAATAGACACTTCATAGAGTACTATCATGTGAACTACACCATAATCATAACCTAATTTGAATATCATCACCTAATATGTTAGTCCTAAGACATTGATTATTTAATTACTTTAGAACAATTATATACATGGTGTTCAATCCTCGTATATATCACGTATTAAGAAGAACAAAACACATAACCATTACACGATACTGTATTAATTATGAAACACCTTTATTGAACAGGTTAAATCCTTATATATCATTACTCATATAACAAACTCACACATTCCGGAGATTATCACACACACACACACACACAGAGGTTAGTAATTATACCACATATTACCAGAACACTTTAGATATATCACACACGCCGGGAGATTATACAACGCGTACAATTTATTCTCCATATACAACGCACATATCCTGAGTATACCCGTACATGGAGTATACCGTACACGATGTTACGTGCCAACTGCCCACTTGTCTCTCCCAGCTCTTACGTGCCTGACATGCATGACTGTGTCTCTTTTATCAGGCGTTAAATATATATTCTTGGTGACCTCCTCCCACCTGGGGCTGACAGGGAGCAAGGAATCCACCTAACCATACCATTTAGATCTGGCGGTGTATGGAGGGGGGGGGGTCCATGTGAGGTCTTTTTGTTTATGTCTGTATGTTTGTGTCTGTTTCGTTTATGTCTGCAAGTTTGTGTCTGTTTTGTTTGTCTGTATGTTTGTGTGTGTTTTGTTTATGTCTGTTTTGTTTATGTCTGTTTTGTTTATGTCTATTTTGTATGTTTACCTTCGTGCCTACTTTTATCACTCTGTCTCTAACATAGTTTTGCAGCTTTTATTTGCTTTTTAGTATGTGTGGGAGGTGCATTTTCTCAACCTATTTTTATTCCCAGGATAATGTATTCACTTTACTGTTGCAGACTAATGTTTCCCCGTTCATCTGTACTCCAGTCCAGGGCGATACTTAACTCTCTCTCTCTCTCTCTCTCTCTCCACACAGTTCAAGAGGAATACAATCATTATCCTCTTTTCATTGTCACTTGTTTCCCCTCATCACGAAGTAAATAAACGTAGAAATTAACACAGTGAACCAAATAACAACTCCAAAAGTAGCCTTAGCGGACCTGACATGAATTACACCCCAGCCCCGTCCTCAAAAAATCTAATATAATTCCTGAACTTTTACATCCCGGCCGAGAAAAGCACACACACACATTCGCCCTGATAGATAACGTCCATAAATTAAGTCCAGTGTGCCGTTTATAACTCGGTGCCAGTTACCTGATGTCTCCTCAACCGGGATTAAAGTATGGGGCCGTAAATTAGAGGAAGTGAACGCTAATAAATGAAATTTGGCACAAGTCGAGTGTTGCTTTGAGAATCCCAGCTTGTTAATGTAAACACTGGTATGGTAATGTATAGCCCGACTATGTCCAAAATAAGATCTATTTACAGTCCACCCCCCCCCCCCATGTCCATACGCTGATGTACACAAACACCATGTGCACAGAAATATTACGTACATGAGTACAAAATACATCAAACACTCTGTACACAGCCATCATGTAGTAAAGGCAGTATTTTTGTACTGTTTTCGTCTTTTAATTTTCTTGCCATTCACTGCTGTACTTTTGTTCATGAGACTGACTGACTGACTGACTGACTGACTGACTAACTAACTGACTGACTAACTGACTGACTGGTTGGTTGACTGACTGACTGACTGACTGACTGACTGACTGACTGACTGACTAACTAACTGACTGACTAACTGACTGACTGGTTGGTTGACTGACTGACTGACTGACTGACTAACTAACTGACTGTCATAAAGTGACAGCTTTTATGTACCAAACCTTGTTACTCATTCAACTGATGGTATTATTTTGTGGTACACAGCTATACAAATTTTTCGAATAGTTTATGTACATTTGAAAAGTGATCGAAAGTCATTGAGAACATTTTATTTCGGTTTATTAGTTATTTACATAGTATAAATATCTTGAATTCTTCCTCCTCCTCTTCTCTCTTACTTAACGTTCACCTTGTCCGTGTGTATGTCATCGACCTTTTTGATTGCTTATATTATCAAATGTTTATTAATCCACCAACGTTAAAAGTAAAGACTATTGGACTCCTCAAACTCTGTCTGTCTATCTGTCTAGCCGTGTGTCTGTTTACCCTCTAATACTCCGTCAGTCTTCATTACATTCAAGGTTTTTCCCTCAAACACAGTACAAGTTGAGAGGATAATAAGACACTAATCCACAGGGTAAATAAAACATGGCTAACTGGCGGACACAGAGAGAGACAAAATATTATTGCAATATTTTCTTTTCCTATTTACATTATATTCTAAAGAGACCCGAATCTTTCCTCCTGTCCTAGAACTCCTTTTCACTGTCTCTTCAAAACTCCATTGACGCCTCAGCCACCTTTTGAAACCCTTTTTTACTTAAGTTATTCAGTCTGACCAGGAAGTATCTCGCCAGTGTTTACCTTATGGATTATTTCTCCGCCTTGAGCTCTTTGTTTACCATTAGAACCTATACTCGTGTTCCCTTCTCTCTACCCTTATCATTTATCAGTATCTGTTCGGGTATTTATATTATCTGTCCATATCTCTCAGAATTTATCCACCTGCTGGCTGCTTTAGGGTCTTGTACAGTAGGAGTGGCGGCTCTACCCAGTACCAAGCGCCTCCCTCGTTCTTCCTCACACCAAAACAACACCCGGGTCGATGCCTTCTCTCTCTCTCTGACGTCACGAACCCAGGCGGATGTATATAACGTGAATTTAATTACTCTGAGGCAAAGCAAAAAAAAAAAAAAAGAAAAGAAGAGAAAAAACTCACAACTATTAATTTTAAGTTAATCTCCATTTCTTAATGAGGTCATAATGTTCAGCTAATATGTAACCCCGATTTAATTTCACCGGGATAGAGCAAACATCTTTTACCTCCATTGATTCGAGGCTAATCTCCTTCCCCCCTTTTAAATCCTACTCTTACCATGAATCTAACCAATTGAAGTGACTTTAGCAAATAAGCTGCAATTTAACTGGCTAATCTCCGAGGCGTCGCTGCACCACAGTAAGTCCACGACAGCAAAAAATGGCGGCGATATTTCAAGTGGATGTGACCCGGGGCAAGGGTTCATGGCCCTCAGTACTGCCAGAGGGCATCATAATACACTTCTTGCTTACCTAATAACACGCTCCTTACTCGCCGCGCTATGAGACGTGGGAGAACACCTATAATTTACTTAAATAACTTTACAGCTATTGTTAATGATGAAAGATGTTCACAGCGTAAGTTAACCTAATTATTTCTTCACTGTGATTATCATTTAGTATTTTTCTCTTCTTTTCGGGAGTGTAGCGCCAACAATCGGAATTTACACTTAATACTCTGCCGTACACACACACACACACACACACACACACACACACACACACACACACATTTTGGTCAAAGTGTGTGTGTGTGTGTGTGTCTGTGTGTTCCCTCCTTGACAGTACCAGTACACCTCCCCAGACAGAAGCATCAACACTGTTATCTAATGAATCCAACCACCACCAACATCACCACCACCACTATCACCTACACCACCACCATCACCACCACTACCACCTCCACCACCACCATCACCACCATCACCATCACCACCACCACCTCGGGTCCTGGTCCAGTGGCGGCCAAGAGGGATGGAACAATCTCCAAGGGAAATTGTTGGTGTAGTTAGATTAAACGGTAACACGGATGTACAGTGCTGGTGAATAGAAGAATAATAGTAGGTAATATTATGTAACTGTAGCTCCTGGTCCACCGAGAAGAGGAGGAGGAGGAAAAGCAGAAATAAGAAGAGGAGGAGGAGGAAGAAAGGCAAGAAGAAGAAGAGGAGGAGGAAAAGCAGAGAGAAAAGGAGGAGGAGGAAAACCAGAAAGATGGGGAAGAGGAGGAAAAGCAGAAAGAAGAAGAGGAGGAGAAGCAGGAAGAAGAAGAGGAGGAGGAAAAAAGCAGGAAGAAGAAGAGGAGGAGGAAAAAATCAGGAAGAAGAGGAAGAGAAGTAAACCAGTGTCTCTAAAAAAATATCGGTTTATTTCCACTCAGTAGCTCTCCTGAACACCTCTGTAAGGTCCTGGTCAAGCGTGGGAGTGGAATAATCTGCTGAGGTATATTGTTGCTTCAGTGATACTCAAGTCAGTAACGCGAGGCTACAAGGTTGATGGGAAGAACAAAGCTATTCCCGTAGTAACAGTGCCGATGTAGCGAAGTAGTTATTACGTCATCCACTTGATTCTTATACGTGTAGATGAAATGTAGATGATATTGATATTGCCAAATTAGCGACGAGAAGTGGGCAAAGATCTGCAACATTTGCTCGAGAAATTCTTGTTTACATGCTCTGTGTTGATTCTTTGTGGTGTTTATGTTAAAAGGAGTTGTGTGTAAATCTTGACTCAAACAAAAGATAAAAAGGAAAGTAACAGACTTGAGACGATGAAGGAGGGAGTAATTTTAACAGAATTCCTCCCTCCCTCCATTCCTCCCTCCCTGGTCCTCCCTCCCTCCTACACCACAAATGGAAATAGATTCCAAATTTAATCCTCCCAATGGATAATATCCCTCCGGGGCCCATTTGCATTCGAAAGGTAAATGATGCAGCCTGTCGGGGAAGGAATGGGCGAGCGGAACCGACCTGCCAGCCACCCACTGCTATTCTCCAGAAGAGGCCAGTGTGATCTATGCAATGTTGCAGTGGAAATTCCATACAATGCTGCAGTAGGGGGCTAGTGTGACTTCCGTGTATTGTTACAGTAAAAACAAAAGTGACTTCCATGCAATATTACAGGAAGAACTAGAGTGACTTTCTTACAATATTGCAACAGGAGCCTGTATGACTTCCGTGCAATGTTGCAGCAGGGATTAGTGTGGTCCGTGATTTGTTGCCAAAGGTCTAAAGCGGCATCATTAATACTGCTTAGACGTTGCCAACAATCTGTTATATTTGGACATGAAGAGAAGCGTGTGGTCTGGTGCCTGAGGGTGAGAGGGACGACTGAACCTCTGCAGGAAAGTCTGAATTTTATGTATGGTGAAGCTTTAGTTGGCACAGGAAGGTTAAGATTTTATATAAGGAAAGTTTTCAGAAGACTCAAAAAGGTTTGAACTTTATATAAGGAAAGTTTTCAGCTGACGCAAGAAGGTTTGAACTTTATATAAGGAAAGTTTTCAGCTGACGCAAGAAGGTTTAAACTTTATAGAAGGAAAGTTTTCAGCTGACGCAAAAAGGATTGAACTTTATATAATGAAAGTTTTCAGCTGACGCAAAAAGGTTTGAACTTTATATAAGGAAAGTTTTCAGCTGACGCAAGAAGATTTAAACTTTATAAAAGGAAAGTTTTCAGCTGACGCAAGGTTTAAAATTTATATAAGGAAAGTTCTCAGCTGATGCAAGAATGTTTAAACTTTATGTAAGGAAAGTTTTCAGCTGACGCAAAAAGGTTTAAACTTTATATAAGGAAAGTTTTCAGCTGACGCAAGAAGGTTTAAAATTTATATAAGGAAAGTTCTCAGCTGATGCAAGAAGGTTTAAACATTATATAAGGAAAGTTTTCAGCTGACGCAAAAAGGTTTAAACTTTATATAAGGAAAGTTTTCATCTGACGCAAGAAGGTTTAAACTTTATATAAGGAAAGTTCTCAGCTGATGCAAGAAGGTTTAAACTTTATATAAGGAAAGTTTTCAGCTGACGCAAAAAGGTTTAAACTTTATATAAGGAAAGTTTTCATCTGACGCAAGAAGGTTTAAACTTTATATAAGGAAAGTTCTCAGCTGATGCAAGAAGGTTTAAACTTTATATAAGGAAAGTTTTCAGCTGACGCAAGAGGTTTGAACTTTATATGAGGAAAGTTCTCAGCTGATGCAAGAAGGTTTAAACTTTCAACGAGGGCTCAGACGCCGAATATACTTACCCTAGTTTGTGGACTCTGTGTGATATATTCCTCAGGTGTTCACTTGATTTAGGTAAGTATGGGACCTGATGCGGGCAACAGATGATATAAATAAGCCCATTGTTGGTTCTTGTGGATGAAGGAAAATATAATACGTGTTGGGGGGAAGAGATAAGAAAGGAGGGAAGGAAAAGATAAGGAAGGGAGAGAAAGAAAGGAATGGAGAAGAGATAATCCTTCAAGATAATCCTATAGAAGAGATAATCCTAGATAAGAGACAATTATTACACTGATGAATAACGTAATGCGGTCATGAGGTACAAATCTTTACAAGGTGGAACATATCAAATTCGAGCCCTTGTCGTGAAGTTAAGACCCGCTACCACTAAACCACAATGGAATCTTTTATCAATTTAGGTTAAAGTTTGGTAGATTCTCTTCTTTGAACTCTTGTTGGACTCGACTCCCCGTGCAGTTGTTATCAAAGCTGAACGAAAACGCGACATTCACTTAAAACTCAAAGCAATGTGATAAGGCAGCTAGAGAAGAATATTTTCCATGAGTGAATAATAACCTTTCAGAATGGTTCAATGGACAGTGGATGTATACAGTAAAACCTCTGGATGCGGGTTCGAAGCCACTGAGTTACAAACTGCATCCATAAAAAATTGCACTTGTTGTGACATGTATTTGCTCATGTTAAATTGAGCGAAAAGTCCAGAAGATTTCATTCACCGGAAATGTATAATGCATAAAGTTGATGTAATCTCGTCCCCACAATGTCGAGAAGTTACTCCCTTGGTGAAGCTTTGCGGGAACAGACCAATACAATGGACCTGCTAGAGTAGAGCTGAACGAGGAAGGGGAGGAGGCAAAGGAGGAAAGGAATGGTGGACATGGAGGAGGAGGAGGAGTGGATAGACGGGCAAGGAGCAGTGGAGGAAAGGAAAGGTTGAAGAGGAGGGGTGGAGCGGAGAAGGAAATGCATAAAGGGGAAGTAATGGAGGGGTGAGACTGATGGAAGGAGAAAGAGACGAAAAGATGAAGAAGATGTGATGAGGGGAGGAGAAGGGGTGAAGGAGACAGTAATAGGAGGAGAATGCGTGAAAGAGATGAGGAAGAGGGAGGAGAATAAGAAAGAAGAAGGATGAGGATGGAAGAGGAAGGACAAAGCAGTGACTAAAGAGAGAGAGAGGGAGGGAGGGAGGAGGTAGTCACAGAGGAAAGTGAGAGGACGGTGGTAGACAGAGAGGGAGCGAGATCAACATGATTCAGTAACGTGGCCCACGTCAGCATGGCCCTCGTCAGCATGGCCCGCCTCAACGCCACACACCCATTACGTAAGCTTTGTCACCCACACAATACACATAGTTAAGCCACGTAATAAAGCCGACTGTTGGTGCTGCGGGAATTACACTGGCATAGTGGAGGGTGTTAGGAGGAGACAGTGAAGAGGACACGGGTTCGAACTCCCAAGAGGGTTGTTGTTATTGGTAGTGGTAGTGGCAGCGTGAGGTGATAGTTGACAGAGAACAAGGGAGGGGGCCCCGGCAGCAGATAGCATTTCCACGGATTCGATCCCCACTCATGCAGTTATAGGTTTGGGTATCTAGTTATTCAGATGTTCTAAAATATTCAACAATAAATAACTTACATATACTTATTCAAAGACGTAGTTTCAGATTGACCGTCTCACTCTACCTCAAAAGTCTCAAGTTATTTAATGTTTCATCTCAGACACGAACTTCCAATTAACACAAAGAGGAGAAGCACTATTGAATCTTTCTAATAAAAATTAACCTGCCTTCTGAAAGTTGTAATGGCCTCCACTCCATGGATAGATGAAACTTAGATCAAAGTTGGTAAAAGAAAACTTAAAACTTTCACTAGTGAATTTAATATTTCATTATTCGCATTATTCATTTATCGGGCATTTAACTGTTTATTAATAATAATAATATTATTATTATGAGTCAATAGGTTAATGCAGACTGTATCTTTGCACAGTACACCTGAATATCCGCAACGTAACCCAGAAACAGATACAGCTGCCATGTTCACACCTCCTTAACATATTTTACAAGACAAACGCTAAGGTATTTAAACTAGGCATACATAACGACAATGTTGTAGGTCAAATTGTTACAGGTCATGACATAATGCAGCTTTGTAATGATCATCTTCATATTTAGCGTACATCTATCTTGGTCCAGTAAGTTTATATAATGTATATAGATTCAGGTCCTCGTTCAAACACCGAAGGCAATTTTTGTTCATTCGCTTCTATTCACTTTCCGGGGTGAAGGATCAAATGGTCGCAAGACACGGATGTTTTATCGTCTGTTATTGCTTCATATTTTAACCAATTTAGGCACGACTGTGCACAAAGTCACTTTTTATCACCAACCACTAACACATGCACACAGGATGACCATTTATTTTGATGGTGTAACTGTCAGAGGTAAAAAGTAACTGGAAGAGACTGACTGTATTCCCTGGTGAATGTGGGCGTTTCCAGTCTTTAGTTAAATATTTCCAATACTTCCTATGACAGTGACACATACGTCTAAAACATATCGCTTGAATGATAATGAAGAGTTATAATGATATCTGGCTGTTATTCTTACACCAAAAACTGAATAAACGAAAAAAATACTATTGATATCAGTAGAGGGAGTGATGGCAGACCTTCTGACACCCTGGTAGGAACACTAGACTGGCTATGTCTCTAACTAGTAATACTATAGAGGTTTACAGGACGTACAGTATAATAAACACAGGGGGTATTTAAGCTACGACTGTCATATCCTTGAGTGATTAACCCTTTAAAGGGCAGAGTAGCCTTTAGCGGAAAAATTATTTGTTAGTCTACAGAATTCAGTATTTTTTTTTTCAGGTTCACATAAAAAGATGCCAAATATTTTTCAACAATTAATTTAAGTTACCGTTATACTGTATTTCCATTCTGTTTGAAGTTGAATTGCTTTTGTGCAAAATTTCCTCTAAAAGACAAGTCAGCGGATCCTGTTCCAATAAAACTATTTATTTCCACGTTCTCATTTTATTCCCGTAACACTGGCATCCACTCTAAAGCAACAATGGTCATATTAAAGCCACGTTTGTGTGTCAGCAAAATTCAATTCTGCTGAAAATAAGCTAAACCGCTTCGCTTCAAAAGTTTTTAAGAAAAATAACATTGCCCTGAGAAAACGGGTAACAGATCGCTAAACTCCCAAACGTAAACACAACAATTCATCGCTCAGTAAAGGTCCGTGGTCCACGCACACAATCACCTTATTTTATTAAATCTTACCAAATACATTGAACATTGTATCAAATTTTGTCGTAATTCAGTAAGATTCGATAATACTTAGTGACCTTGCGAGAACGTGGGAGTTTCCTTGAGGCCGTCGAGGTCCAGTCTGCCGCCCATTCTCACTGTATCAGACCATGGATTAATATTCCTTGTTTACTTCACCACTGTTCGGCATTTAAGCAGTTGATCAATATGGATTACATTAATATTACCGGTGTGGCGTTCTCTATTTCATGGAACTTAGTGTCGAATAAGCGGCGGTCGCTTGCTTTGTCCTGTTAACTAACGAGAGACAGCGAAAATTAATTGGTGCTGTTTGTGCTGGCGACATTCACAATTTCACCGTTATACAAGCAGATAATTACCGTGATGACCACACAACAACAACACCTCTCATGTGTATTTTCGTTTTTTCGACTTAGAAATATGTAAACTATAAATTGATGATACTAACCGAAAAAAAAATGCGTTTGAAAATTTCTGAATCTGTCTTGACGGATGCTACTCTCTCTCTCTCTCTCTCTCTCTCTCTCTCTCTCTCTCTCTCTCTCTCTCTCTTTCTCTCTCTCTCTCCTCTCTGCTCGTGCTTCATTCTGCGTTCCTTCTATAGAAAAAGAAAAGGTGAATCCAAGGTCAAATAGGGATAGACCGGGTACAGTGTGGCCAGCAATACACTCTACCGTCCCTAACTGTTAACTTAAGTGCCTAATCTCAGTTGGGTGAAGTAAGGGTAACACCGAGCACAAAGCCCTAAACTATACGACAGGAGTGCAGTGGCCGAGTGGTTGTATCCACTCGGCCACTGCACTCCTTCGCTTTATTGAGTTACATGGGAAACTCTTTGACAATGGGACTATCGAAATTGAAGAAAAAAATTATCTTTCTTTACCGGAGATACTTTTTACTACACCAACTCTCTTCCTTTCAAGAGAACTTATCTACTCAGAGGATACCGCTAAATCCCTATTAGAACAACAACAACAACAACAGCAACTACTACTAAAACTACTACAACAACTACTACTACTACTACTACTATTCCCCGTGGATGGTTGTGGTGAGAGGGAGTGTTTTCATTACCCCCGGCAGCTGGGGCCTGTGTGTCAGCGATAACAAGGGCAAGGATTCATATTTCATTCACACAGCCACCGAGAGGTATTCTTTTCGCATGTAAATTCGCGTTTTAGGGAATCTTTCTTATACCCCCCCACAGGTGAAGGAGGAAGATTAACTCTCTTTACTTTAATGAATTTGAGGAATGAGAAGGAATGTTAGGGTAATATAGTATGATGAAATATGTTGTTTTATGTTGGTGATGTATGTTAACGGTGTGTGTGGGAGAGAGAGAGAGAGAGAGAGAGAGAGAGAGAGAGAGAGAGAGAGAGAGAGATAGAGAGAGAGAGAGAGAGAGAGAGAGAGAGAGAGAGAGAGAGAGTTAATGGCTTTAGAAAGTAAAAAACTTTCCTTATTGGGCAAAAACAACTGTAACATTTGAAGGCTAATAAGACTGTTATTACGTTTATTGTCCGTGTTTACTTTTCTACCACTTATTACATGGTTTCTCTCGTATTTCACGGATTTATACCACATAATACATTTTTTTTTATTCTCTGGACCACCTTTATAATTATCTAACTTCAGTACTCTCACCACATAACCTAACCTAACCTACAGATGAATACACCAGTCATATCTTTCTACCGCTAACACCTCCCTCCCTCCCTCCCTCTCCTCACCAGGGTCGGCGGAGGTGGTCAGCCTGAGGTGGGTGCTGGAGGGGCAGGATGTGGACACGACGTGGGCGGCGGCAGAGAGAGGAGTGGCCATCAACCAGTTGACTCTGAGTAACTTGAAGGAGGAGCACCGCAACGCCCACCTCACCTGTCGTCTCACCACCCTCGACCCCGCCCACGACCATGTTGCTCTCAATATCACGGATGCCTCCACCTTCATTACAATGTACTGTGAGTTGTTACAGTGTGTAATAATAATAATAATAATAATTAACGGTTTATTGAAAGAGCTTGAAGGCTGAAAATATACAGTTACATATTTGGGGAATGGGTTACGAATTACAAATAATATACAAGTGACATAAGTGACACAAATAAGACATATAGTAACTTAGATGTATAGTAACTTAGATGGGGATCAGCTCAAACTACAGTTCATTTCAACATAGTGACAGTGTAGGGAGCAGTGTTTACTGGGAGTGAATACACTGATTTATTACATGTTATTGATAATTTTTACAATGGTTGGGACTGGGCTGTTCTTATAGCGATCAGTTCGTGCACGTATGGGCTGGATGCGGTTGTGGTGTCGAACAGCAATTCTCGGACAGGGGATCTCAGGTGGTAGTAGGGGCCGGTGTCGGGGATGGTGTAGAAGCTTCTTACCAAATTTGCAGATGAGGCCGTGGTGATGGTCAGTGAGAGTCGAAAGGGTCAGTGTGTTGAGCGCTTCTTGATATGTGGTGTAGGAAGGGGAGAGAATAATCTTGCATGCCCTCTTTTGCACTTTTTCTAGGTGTTTACGTTGTGTGGCATTTAGAGAGGAAGACCAGGTGGGGGAGGCATAGGTGAGCTTGGGAAGTATGAATGTTGTGTATACACTGAGGAGCTCGTGTGCGGGAACTCCGAGGGACTTGAGTCGGCGGAGGAGGTGGAGACGGAAACTGGAGGATTTGACAACTTCACTGACGTGTGGTTTCCAATTTAGTTTGTTGTCTATGGTGACGCCGAGGAGCTTCGTGGAATCTACAACCTGGAGTGTGTTCGGACCTAGGGTAATGGAGGGAGGTGGGACAATGTCGGAGGAGAGGTTGATGTGCATAACCATGGTCTTGGTATGGTTGATGGTGACATGGTTGTTGGTGGCCCAGTTTTGGAGACTGTTCAATAAATCCTGAAGGGCGGTATAGTTGGGAGCAGAATTGTTGACGCTGATCCCAATGGTGGAGTCGTCGACATATTTCCAGCGAGCAGGGGTTTCTCTTAGGGCATCATTGATGAGCATAAGGAAGCAGAGTGGTCCCATCTTGGTGCCTTGGGGACGCCACAGGTGA
The DNA here is from genome assembly GCF_018991925.1 of Homarus americanus. Classification (NCBI taxonomy): domain Eukaryota; kingdom Metazoa; phylum Arthropoda; class Malacostraca; order Decapoda; family Nephropidae; genus Homarus; species Homarus americanus. Next base: position 500,970 of record NW_024724199.1, on the reverse strand, counting down.
GTGACTGAAAGGTGGAGACAGCCCCTCGGAAGCGTACAGCTTGGCGTCGGTCACTGAGGAAGTCTGTAAGCCATGGTATGAGATTTCTCCGAAGCCGAGGTCAATAGTTGTGGAATTCCGTCACATCAATGCTGAACCCAATTAATTTGACCGAACCTCTGGGCAATACTAGGGAGACTCATCTGACTTTGGGCAAATGGAACTAGGAGCAACATCTGTAGGTCTTGTTTAGTGAGCAGTATCCATATCTTCTACCGGAGCTGTTACTAGTATCTTAGCAGAGTTGGCTGAGTTAGTGAGTCAAGTTGGTAGCCTCTCGATACTTGGCTTTACCAGTATACTATTTCACTCAAAACTTTCCTGTGTGTGTGTGTGTGTGTGTGTGTGTGTGTGTGTTTTGGTCATTAGTAAACACAACATCAGGCTAACTATACAATTCCATCATCCTTACTGGCCTCACTTTTCATCATCCTGTAATAATCGACTGAAGGATAAAAGGTTTTTCCCAGATATTTTACAGTCTTGTCCTTAATGACCCTACATACAGGAAGAGATAAAAATACCACGAGTGTGTATTACTCTATTCAGACCAACACCCCAACGAGTAGCACCAACTTCTGGGCTACTATACGTGGGTTGCAAGTTTGAATCCCAAGTTTGAAATTAGGAGCAAGTTTGAGAGAGACTATAGGGGATGGGGGCAGTGTGGGTGTTGTAAGAAGGGACTGGGGGCAGTGTGGGTGTTGTAAGAAGGGACTGGGGGCAGTGTGGGTGTTGTAAGAAGGGACTGGGGGCAGTGTGGGTGTTGTAAGGAGATAAGATAGGGGCTGAGGGCAGTGTGGGTGTTATAAGGAGGGAAGATAGGGGGTAAGGGCAGTGTGGGTGTTGTAAGGAGGGAAGATAGGGGATAAGGGCAGTGTGGGTGTTGTAAGATAGAGGCTGAGTGTTGTAAGGTAGGGGCTGGGGGCAGTGTGGGTGTTACTGTAAGTAGTTTAAAGGCAAAACTGTTAGGACTAAATAGAGGCAGTGAAGTATATTATAAGACTGAGCAGAGAAAACTTGAGGTAAAGGTGAGAAGAAGTAATATATTAGACACAGTTAAAGAATTATGTTTCTTAAAAAAAAAAAAAAAAAAAAATATATATATATATATATATATATATATATATATATATATATATATATATATATATATATATATATATATATATATATATATATATATATATATATATATATATATATATATCAAGAACTAGATATATGAAACTTGTAATGTTCTAGCAAGGGAAAATTGTCAGGAATAAGGTATAAAAACAAAGTGTATATTAATATTAAAAGACACTAAAGGCAGCTTGAAGGTGTTAATACCATAAAGGGGTCGGAGGCTACATAGTGTTAAGTTGTATTAAAAGTGAAAAGGGTAAAGATTATACACAAGATCCACATAAGACAACAATCGATTTCTAAACATTAAATTTGGGATTTTTAGTCTCAGTAAGTTGTGTTGGAACTTTCTTACATATTTACTTCTATGATACTAATTAATTTATTATACAGTTATGATATTAATTTATTTTATTATTCACTTTAAGAGCATCAACTAGCCCCCCGCGTAACCTAACCTAATCTAACTTAAGTATTAGGGTTGGCTACTGGGAACCCTTACGATTGGTGCTCATCAGGATTTGGGTCACTGCCAGTCACCCTTGTAACTAGCATTATATTTCACCTAACTCTGACAGTCCTGTATAGTCACTCTTCCTCCTCCTCTCTCTCAGCAAAAGCGTAAGCCAGAGTTAATTATTATTATTATTATTAATATTATTATTATTATTATTATTATTAAGCTCACTATAATATCACTAATTAAAGAATTATTAAAAAACAACGATAACTTAAAAAAAAAAATATATATATATATATATATTACATTTTATATATAACTTTGAAACACATCACTTCACAACAACAACAATTTGAGTAATAAACAGGATGTACACAACACATCTCCCACTTTCAACTTAGCAATGCTCTTCTTAATTAAATGAAAAAGAATTTAGTAGCCAGCCCCCGTGTCCGTAAGTCTGGCCAGATATTTTTCATAGGAAATTGGACAGTCATTGCTGGCCTGCTATCATTTAATGGAATATAAACTACCAGTATCAGGGAGGTTTTCATCGCTCCTCCTACACTCTGGGTTTACCTGGGAAAGATTTTTTTTTTTAAATTTGGATCATAATTCTTAAGTGGATCTTTTTCCTTTTATATTATTTTCATGTAGGATTTACACCACAACCACACATACATACATACACACATACATACATACATACATACATACATACATACATACATACATACATACATACATACATACATACAGCTCACAACAACATGCGGTAATGTTGTTACAACGGGAACATTTATTATTGCAAGTCACGATTAACAATTTACAATATATATGTAAATGAATTCGTTTGATCTTTTATGATGATAGACACAAAATGTTCAGCTCCAACTTTTTTTCCAGGCTCACCTGGTGCTTTAATGATCCACTACACAACGTTGAATAATGTACAGATATAAAACTCAATTAGGGTCGTCTACACCTACTTATCAGTGTCTTTGTTTATTAGGATTTTTTTGTTTGTCGTTATTGTTGTTTTTCTTTGATTGGTTGGTGTTAGTGACAGGTGTGGTAAGTCTTACCTGTCACTGCAGATCGTGGCGGCCAGAAGCACATTATAGGCTAAACAAGTTAGCATAAACAGTAACTCTTCCCTGTGGGTTAATGACGTCACATACCCACAGTAAATTTTGCATTGAACATTTATATTTCAAACTAGAGACTTCAATCTCTCATTATTACAAATTGTTGATGACTAGTGTAATTACTCTCCTAGTTACACGCATAAAGACCTTATTTGTTGAAGTGCAGTTATACATTATAGCATCACCACGTGCAGTATATTTGAAAGACTCAGAAATAAAATCTTTGCTGTAGAGTTGGATTATTATACAAATACCTTAACCAGAATATTAGTTTATAATAATAATAATAATAATAATAATAATAATAATAATAATAATAATAATGATAATAATAATAATAATAATAATAATAAAAATAAAAATAATAATAATAATAATAATAAAAATAATAATAATATTAATAATAATAATAATAATAATAATAATAATAATAATAATAATAATAATAATAATAATAATAATAATAATAATAATAATAATAATAATAATAATAATAATAATAATAATAATAATAATGGCTTTCTTTACACTGTTGCCAAAATAGAGACATCCATCGTAATCACCACACTCGTCTCCCTCTCAGCGCACCCATTGTAAAACACCAATACCAAAGGCCACCATTGTCGTCACAGGTTAGCGCCTTGCTTTATTTATACGTTATGGCTCTCAGGCGTGGTAGCGGGGCAAGATATGACCACATAAATATGCATTTGAAGAGCATATTACACCCGCGGGTGGGCAGGAGATCCCTAAATCTCTTTGGCTGCTGATGCAATAGTTTCCAGTCAATGCACATTCATGAAATATCGTTAGGCAATGGTGGCCACGTTAAACACGAACCTCTCACTGTTCTCCCCCGATGAAGCTGGTGTGTTGTGGGCACCTGTGTCTCTTGGCAGCTGTGTTTGTTGGCAGCTGTGTGTGTAGACAACTGGATTTGAAGGTAGCTGTAATTGTATGCAGCTGTATCTATGGTCTGGTGTGTCTGTGAGCAGCTGTGGTTTTTGGCACTTATGTTCATCGACAGCTGTGGCTAAATGTGTGTATATGCAGCAGTATTAGTGGGCAGCTGTATTTTCGGGATACCGCATTTTCAATATTTTCATATACATATTCTCATTTATTTTCAAACGTAATTGGTTTGTTATTTTGTCTTTATTCGTTTTATTTATATAATGAAGTGATTACTATGTTTGAATACCACATAAAGACAATAAAACACACGCTAAAATATGATCTAGTGAATTATTATGTATTAGATTTTAATCATGAATAGGAAATTACTTTGTACGATAGACCTTATGAACAAAAAAAATAGTTATCAATTAATTGCAATTTTATTCATTGAAACTGTAACATAGTTCTTCAGTAAGTAATAAAAACATTTGTGTGTCATTCCTAACGACGATCCAGTGGTTATTGCACAGTGGGTAATCAATTCTAGTGACAACATAGTGTGTTTGTGTGTGTGTGTGGTATGAGTTTTTCTGTCACTGTCTGTTTGTTTATTTCTGTAATATGCAAAGTTCTGATACACCAAGCTCCCCTTACAGTACCTCGGCCCTACACTATATACATCACCTACTTAATATACACCACCACCACCAACCGACCAACCACCTTCTTCATCATCACTGCGATATTCTTGCCAGAGTCGGAGCTAAAAATTCCCTCCTCTCACTACCTCACCAGGCGGTCCCTTTTGTCTGTTTTATTATCAAACTTACCAAAATATGGCCCCTGGAAGAATTTTATTAAGAGGAAAGACTCGTAAAAAAGTTTGGCATATTCTCTTCTACTCTGTGTCTTTAATGTCGCCTCTCCTACGTAGCTTTTCCTGTGGGTGACAGCAATCAGATGCGGGACCTTAAACCGGCCGGACCGAGTTTAGTTTAGTGATGTTTAACTACAGCGCCTCCCCTCCCTTAATAGCGTCAATAATAATAATAATAATGAGAAGAAGAAGAAGAAGAAGAAGAAGAAGAAGAAGAATAAGAAGAAGAAGAAGAAGAAATAATAATAAAATAAGACAATAACACTGGTGAAAGAGTGGATCAACCCGACAGCCATCAGGAGAGGGCCAGTCATTCTCGTGTCAGCCTATACATTGTCTTATGCTACTGACGCTTACAGCAGTGTTATATCACACACACACACACACACACACACACACACACACACACACACACCAAAAGCTACTCAGAGAAGCGACTGTACCACGATTTGGTGTACGTTAGGTTCGGTTAGGTTAGGTTACAATATTATATTTATTGGTGTTTATTCAAAAAATATGTAATTGCTTTGATGACTGAAGGTTTGAGTGAGCGTTCAACTACACCCCGTTCATTGTAGACTTCAACCTAAATCGGCCCAGTTCATTGTACATCCCAACCCAAATCCACCTAACAATGAAAAACTAGGATAAAAGCCCTATTGGACCCAAAGGAGGTTAATCTAGGTTACTGACTTACTAGAATTAGGCTCTATCAAAATTATCCCTCATTATACCAGGGACCGAATATACATGCTACGTTTCCTGTAACAAATGTGTTCTGAATCTGTAACTCAATTTTCTACTTTAAGGAGAAAATTAACATCAAAAGCACTAACATAAACTTGTCTCTGAGAGGGGAAAAAATCTCCGGGAAAAAGTATATAAACTTTTCTATGATTAAATGTCAGTGAACGAGAGTATATTTGAGGACAAATAGACAAGACAGACAGACAGACAGACAGGAAGACAATCAGATAGACAGACAGACAGACAGACAGAACCTAGACTCACAGAGACATTAGCATAATCTTGACTCCTAAATGATACGAAGCATTAAGAGAAGGGGTACAGGTATATGGGAGGATGTGCTACATGTATCAGAAAGTTGAGAACGAGGCTAAAACACACCAGAGATTACCTGTACCTCTCACTCTCACTCGTCTTCTCTCAACTCCACCCAACAACGTCGGCTAGAGAAGGTACAGAAAACGGCCTGCAGAATCATGCTTGGCGCAGAATACTCCGGCTACATCAATGCTCTCTCCATCCTGGAAATGCCATCCCTCAGTGACCTCCACCACCAAGCACTGGAAAGGTATGGCAACCAACTAATGCACCACCCTCGCCATCGCCTCCTCCTGCCACCTACAGCCCCACCCCCACCCAACTCGCGCAGTCGGCCACTACAACAAAATTCAGCCCATAAGAGCCCGCACCGATAGATATAAGAACAGCACCATCCCTTCTCTTGTTAAAATAATAAACAACTCCTGATTTATGTACTGTACAGCCCTGTAAATGTATTCAATGCATATTATATTATTATGTCTAAATCAAATGTAAGTCTGTATATTTTCAGCCACCGGCTGCAACTCTATTAATAAACCGTTTATTATTATTATCATTTATTATTATTTATATATACATTTACCTTATATATACATTTACCACAGAGAAAAAATAAAAAATAAACTAAATCGCTAAATCTCTCCTTCACATACTTACAGAGTCTACAGTAGATTATTTAAGTTTTTATTCTCATGTTTTTATTCATTTGCTTATTCATTTATTTATTTATTTATTTATTATGTATTTATTTACGCTGATATCCATTAGTATATTCCCTGGTTCAAAGCTTGTGATAAAACCTTGACAGTGGATTACGATTTATACCTACAAATTATCAATACATTTTTCACATTACATTTATGACTCGTTTGATCTTGTATTAAAATGATACAATGAAGGATTTTCCCCGCAGTTAATTCTCTTTGTATAATGAAAGGTGAGAGGGGGAGGATTACTTGCTTAACTCTAGGGATATTTTAACCTCGCTTTATGACGTTAACATATATATATAAGTATATATTGAGAGAGAATTATAGATCATATTTACCAGAACACAGTAGATCCCTATACACAATCAAACAAACAAACCAACACACACACACACACACACACACGGAAATACAGAGACAGCAACTTCATCCTTCACACAGACTATAAAAACGAAAACAAAACAAGACTACAGTTGTTGGATGCATAAGAAAAAACCTGTAGAATGTGTTGCTGAGAGAGAGAGAGAGAGAGAGAGAGAGAGAGAGAGAGAGAGAGAGAGAGAGAGAGAGAGAGAGAGAGAGAGAGAGAGAGAGAGAGAGACTACCTGGACAAATTTAACAAAGATCTAGGAGAGATATATCTATATAGGAGAGAGATATATAGCGTAGAGACATATATGGGAGATAAGATAAGATATATGTAAGATAGATATAAAGGAAAGCATATATGGAGGCTAAATAAATAATAGAAATATATATAAAGAGAAGAAATATATTGGAAATTTATATATGAGAATGTTATGAGAAAATATGTATATAAACAAGATAGGTGTATGGGGGAGATTTATATATACACATGGGGAGAGAAATATAGGAGAAATATATAGGAAGACATACGGAGGAGGGATATATATATGGAGGTAATATATATGGAGGTGAGAGATCTATGGAGGAGTCTAACGTGGAGGAGAGACGTGGAGGATGGAGGAGTCTAACGTGGAGGAGATCTATGGAGAGGGTGGAGGTAAGAGGAGGGGGTGGGGGGAGAGTGACAGATCAGAGGGACACTGATGAAGGAGGGGAGGGAGGTAGGGAGAGAAGGTGGGGTCAGGAGCAAAGGGGAGGGAAGAAGGGTAGGATAAAGAGAGGGAGAAGAGAGGAGGGGGTGGGTAGAATGAGGGAGGAGGGAGGGAAAAGATAAAGGGAGGTGGGAGAGAGGGAAGGAAGAAGGAAGAATAAGTGGGGAAGAGAGAGAAAGAGAGACAGAAGGAAGGGGACATGAAAAAGAAAGGAAAAGTAAGTGGTAAAGAGGAAAGGGGAGGAAGTAGGGGAAGGAGTTAAAGAGAGAGAGAGGACAGGGAAGAAGGAGAGACAGAGAGAGAAATGGGACATGCTTGAAGGAGAGAAGGAAGGAGTGGGAAGAGGAGAGAAACAATGGATAAGATAGTAAGGGGGGAGTAGGGCGAGGAAGAGAAATAGGAGAACAAGATGAGAGAGAGAGAGAGAGAGAGAGAGAGAGAGGAGAGAGAGAGAGAGAGAGAGAGAGAGAGAGAGAGAGAGAGAGAACTGGAGAAAGTAAGCGGGGGGCAATGACAAACGCAGATAGACGAGAGGAGGAAGAGAAGGAAGGGAGAATGAGAGAGGGACAATGATTAATGATGATGAAGACATGAAGATATAGGGAAGGGAGAGAGAGAGAGAGAGAGAGAGAGAGAGAGAGAGAGAGAGAGAGAGAGAGAGAGAGAGAGAGAGAGAGAGAGAGAGAGAGAGAGAGAGAGAGAGAGAGAGAGAGAGAGAGAGAGAGGGAGAGAGCAAACTGTCTAAAGAAAGGAGTAAGAGTAAGATAGCCAGAGACAAAAAAGAACACACACACACACACACACACACACACACACACACACACACACACACACACACACACACACACACACACACACACAGCTTTTACGTCAGGGTGAGGTAGGTTTGGTTAGGTTAGATTAGGTGTAGCAAGATAAGGTGAGCCGACATAAGAAGGTTCATTTCTATTAACTAATTCTTACCCCAGAAGACAATAATTTAAATATCTATTATGTAATTAATCAGTCTACAATGACTATGTTACTATAATATTGACTGACCAAGAAAATAATGTATTGCTTTTCGTAATGAAGCCAAATTGCCACTTACATTATACTCAGATAAAAAAAAACACAAATTAAAACAAGTATTTTATTTTTTTTTATGCAAAGATTTACTCTGAATTCTAAGGAGACGTTTTGAGAATTGCCTTAAGATATTCTCAAACATGCACACAGTAAGAGACCAGACGACTCTCCTGGGGAACACTGAATGGGTTTTGCGCTTTATTAATGGGTAATAATTCCTATTCAGACGGATACGTTTATGTTACCGACGAGTTGTGTTGAGCTCGGGTCTGGAGGCGTCCACTCGTATACATGACCGACTTCATACTGATTCACTATACGAGATGGAGAGAGACTATATAGTATAAAAAATGTATGTTGTATTTATATATCATAGAAACCTCAGGTAATAAAGGGTAATTAAATATTTGTCTTCACCTATACCTGAATGATAAACACTACTTGTACATTAACGAAACTAAAGGTAAATTAAAAAAAAATGTGTGTACAAAATCTACAACATAAAAGAAAACATAAAAAGAAAACGGCGCAAAAAATGTAAAAAAAAACAAGTTACCGTTTGGCAGTTGGAGAACCCGAGTCAGCGGTTATATTTTCCATTTTTCTATCTCTAGCACATCATAAAACGTATTTTTGTCCTCTTGCACTACACATAACTGGTCACTGCAGCTTCTCCCTCGGCTGAAGAGATATTCGTGTAGCTCCCACAAGTGTGCTACAGCTTAGATCACAAATACCCTCGGTTATGCTACTTAGGTAAAAATTCATAGTAAAAATACAATATCTGTCCATTGTAAACTTTTTAAAATAAAGAAATGTCAAGCGTCGAGAGGGTGAAACAACAGGACGATACTACCTTGTTTATGTTATATTTACGTGTTGAGGGTGACCACTTGTAAGCCACCGGTAAATCTGCTTAAATATTGGCAAGCGGAGAGGCTCAGCGGACCAAAAACAAACTGGTGCGCTTCAGCAAATACAGAGAGGAATTGAATCTTCCTGAAAAAAACAAACAATGCTTTGGAAAGTGGGCATTTGGCCTGTTATCTAACCTCTGCCCGCATCTGGTTTCCTTAGTAACCACCGCAGCTCAAGAGAATTTAATTGGTTTCTGATTACTAAGTATAGATCATATTGCCACAGTAACAAAATAATGTATGAAATATTTCCATTACACCCCGACACATTATTTTTAACTATGAACAATGTTGATGAAGTGTGTTTTGTCCTCACTTGAAAAAATAATAAACGCGTGAAAGAGTGAGGAAAGTTTACAATACAATGGCGGCACGACGAACTTAACACACAACACTCAATCCAATTCTCTAAACTGTGAGACTTGCCAAGGACGATAAAAGTGAGAGTTTAACAGTTGAAAGGAACAGTTTTACAGTCTCCATGTAAGAATGATGAAACACACACACACACACACACACTTGGTTTAGTTCTGACTTCCGATCAACAAGTTATGGAGCCTGAAAGATATTTTATACCAGGAAGGAGTAATAATATTCTATCTATTTATCTATCTATCTATCTATCTATCTATCTATCTATCTATCTATCTATCTATCCAAACAGACACACACAGACGCGCGCTTAAACACAGATATTGAGAGAAAGTGAAGAAAAGAGAAAGGCAGTGACGGATAGACAAATGATGTACGGATACAGGCACACAAATAAAGATAGATGGAGAGAAGGAGAGAGAGAGAAAGTGAGAGAGAGAGAGAGAAAACAGGATCCAGACCACGGTCACCGAGACGCTAAAAATAAACCCTGACTTTTATTACAGATATTTTCCCTGCCTGCCTGAATTATTTAAGCAAGGAGAGACCACATTCTGACCCCGGTCCTCTCTCTCTCTCTCTCTCTCTCCCTTCTTTTATATGTGTCACAATTCTAACATCAACTCCACACCCATTATTTCAGTAATTAACTCACTATTATAGGGGTAAACTCTCACCTCCAACTACTTACCTTTATATGAGCTGGAGTTTGAAATATCTTGTTTATATCAATATGCACTAATACATTACAACTAAATTATCCCCATTACAAGATCTCAAACATTTGCTCTTGATGTTTACCAAATGCATATAATCCCCCCGCCCCCCCCCTTGTTCACAGATATATTCACTAGTGTTTCCTCTATACAAACAGTCATTATTGTCAAGATTTATTCCACTTTAACATACTTTCAATCGTCTCTCAGCACAAACATTAAATACAAAGTTTCTACCTCGTAATGTCGGTCTTTATTTTAATTATATACATGTTGTGTTATGTATAAACTGGCCTTATTTTCCTCTTCCACTTTACTCTAAGCAAAGTTTCATTTCGATTATGTAAACTTAACATGTTTGGAATTGCTAAGACACATACGTAACGGGGTGTATATTTTTCCTCTGGCTTGATAAAGGAAGCAAAATGGGAGGAGAAAATCTTGAGAATGTGGACTCAGAATGCTATTGTCCACCTCTGCTTAACTCCCAACTTTTACCTCTACCAATGTGTGGGTTCTCCCCCCCCCCCCCCCCCCTCCCTCAAACTCTTACAACAAGCTTTACTTTTTTATACACATTCTTTTCATTGTTACATATTGGCCATTGATTACTCCACACACACACACACACACACACACACACACACACACACACACACACACACACACACACACACACACACAACGCCTCAATATTACATCATTTACAATTCCATTCATCTGTTTATTGGTTAACTTTCCTCCTTTCCCAGTTTTGTGTATGATGGATCAAGGTACAGCATATAGAAACCTCAAAGACAACAAACACTTACGCTCACTCATTCATTATTCAGTGAATTCTCTCGGAACTGCGTGAAGTTGTATTGAGGTCAGAGTCTCCCTTTAACAGTCCTTCATCCAATATTCTCCTTCAGTTAGTGTTGTGTAGAGAACCCAGCCAGACTTTCACTGAAGGTTGTGTAAGTCACGCCAAACTTTCTTCGTTAGAGAAAGGTTAGGTTAGAGAGAGGGTAGGTTTAGGTTAGGTTAGGTTAGGTTAGAGAGAGGGTAGGTTAGGTTAGGTTAGGTTAGGTTAGAGAGAGGGTAGGTTAGGTTAGGTTAGGTTAGGTTAGGTTAGGTTAGGTTAGGTTAGGTTAGGTTAGGTTAGGTTAGGTTAGGTTAGGTTAGGTTAGAGGTCAGTTGTCTGGTAAATAAATTTAGATAACATAAATTATTGAGGTCAGCCGAGTTATTTATTTGTGAAGCTGTAAAACAAATTCCTGTTTTAATTTAGAATACTTCTCCCGATTTACTGAACATTAACGCATTTTTGTAAGTGTGGACGGATGGACGGGCAGACTGAGACCCCTGGGATCTACGCTATGAAGTTTGACATAATTAAATATTTTCATATTATTATTTGTATCCCAATATTATTTAAATTTTTGTCTCATTTTAAAAAAAATGTATACCGTATTTTCGTATTTTTTTAACCAGAAAACACTGATTTACAACGTTTCTGCTGACTGTTCACGTTTGTCCTTTGCACACAATTGCATTTGTTGCAGGAACAAAGCCAAAGCTTGAATTAATCCCCACATTCATACGTAATCCGACACAAATGTCCACAAAGTTAATCATAAATATATGCACCACAATTTGTACACCTACTCTCATATTTAATATTTTTACGTTTTAATTCTTTTATCATATGCATTGAATCTCGACCTTCATGTTGACTCTGTACCGCCGCCGTGTGAGTCAGCTCAACTCACTGTATTTTCAACGGTATAATCATGATTCAGTTCACCACTCAAGTGTATAATTAAAAAACACAAACGTAAAAATAAAGCTGTACATAATTACATGACCTGGCGATGTTCTGTAAGTGTTGTATTCCTTTGTGAGTCACAGGTCGTGTCAGTAAGAAGGTTCCTGATATATATTTAAAGTGTTCCATTATTCTAAGACCTTCCTCAGTAAAAGTTGAAGTCATCATTAATTGTGTTAATCTTCAGGACTAACGCTTAACTTCTTCAGTAAAATAAAGTAGTTCTCTCGGTTATGATTCCGTTTTTTCAGTGTGAAATCCAAATCCTAATGGAATGAAAATAAATTAAACCTATAAGTATCGAAAACTAATTTTAAATCAGCATTCCCTCAACGAACTCTAACTCAAATCCTTCAGCAGTGTGACTTGACTTCCTCGATACTCAAACTTAATTTAACCACTTGAGTAAAAGAATATAATGTAAACACAACCTTTTAATTATCAAAAGTTGTCTAATGAAGAAACTATAACCTAATGCACGATGCTTAATAACCCTGGTAGATAAAACACCCAAACACACAATATAACAACAACAATTACAACTTCCCAGGTGACCACATCATCGTGGATTGTGGGGAAGACATGTTTCGGCAGAGTGTTGTTTGATTCACCTCTCGGGCATGGGCTGGTCTTGTTACCCTGAGCTGACATACCACTAAAGAGAATGTCGTTTTACCACAATAATACTGACAAGGGAAACTCTGCATGTTCACGCCGCCCTAACACGCAAAAACTATATACAATTCATCCATGCAGCCAAACACGTATAGAATGTATTTGAAAAAGTTAGAGAGAGATCCGACAGCTCCAGCACGTATAGGTCACTGGTGAAGATAACTGATGCTATGATAACACTGAAGCGCCTTTGCCTGTTTGTCTGTCCAGTCAATTGTTATCTTTGTGCCTAAGAAAAATCGCAGCTTCTTTTCGATTGATCACGAGGCAGGTGTGAGGATTGGGTGCGTGAGAGATGGGTGCGGTAGGATCGAGTGTGTAGAGGATCGAGTGTGTGGTATCGAGAGCGTGAAGATCGGGTGCGTGAGGACCGGGTGCGTGAGGATCGGGTACTTGAGGATCAATATTGCATTCATAAAACAGATCTAAGACCCATACAGGGGCGCACAAAACGCCCCCATTACCTCCCCAAAAAGGTTAGATGTACTGTCACTACCACACATAATGTACTTACTCACCAATTCACCTCCATTACTGCCCCTTGACCAGCAGTAATGGAGGTCACCTAAATACTTCCTCGCCTCATCTATTGATCTAATGCACACAGTAGGAGTTGTATTGACGTAGAGTATTTCTAGAGTTCATTGATAACTTAAGAAAAAAGCCAATTAAATCGGGGTATTATCAATATCATCAAGGTAAAGATAATACTAATACATACTAATAAAAGTGACTGTTCGATATCACATATGTACTTTATCTTCCATATACTGTATATGTGACTCCTGTGTATGATAATATATGAATGATGTATGATGTATGAATGTATACTCAGTCACTATTAAACATGTAAAGGTAAAACAGAATCATAAATTGTTTAACACTGTCAGACTCCAGCATGTATGACTGTACGCTTATCATTTATAATATCTGCCATTTATATCTACAAACACGTAACTAAACTTTATCTCCAATATATTACCCTGAACATACATTCATTCACTATTAAACAATGCATGATCACGAAATACACACCTATTCACTATGTATGACTATTTAACATAACCATAATACAGTTTAATAAGTATAAGTCATATATACAATTAGATAATCTTTAACACCTGTGTATACCTGGGAGCTAATAATAATCACATATAATCTAGTATAAAACCACAATCACATTTACCTAACCTATGGGACTTTAAACACATGACACACACTTTATAACACATATGACTAAATTTAACACATATGACTGAACACACATACATATGACTAAACACACAAACACATATACAACTAAAACCACAAACATATATAACTAAAAAACCCATAAAACTAAACGCACAAACACACATAAGACTAAACAATCACACACGCACACACACGCACACACACACACACACAACCTAACACATACAACAGTAAACATACAATCACACTTTATCTAACATATACACAGGAACACAACCCATGCTATAGCCTACCCTGGTCCGGTGAAATACACTTGGTATTAATTACTGTGTATTGTATTGCACCCCACTCCACCTCGCTCCCTTTATATCAGAGGCGATATTACCTGAGATTATGCCTTACATATTATCACGCTGGCTGCCCGAGTCAACAATAACCCAACTTAACTTTTACATTTGTTTAGTTGTATTTTTTTGTCTTTTCTTGTATTATAAATTTTCTGCTCTGATATGTGTCGCTATCTGTTGTGTGGAACTTGTTGTCTTTAAGGAGAATTTTAGTAGCTGGTGTGTGTGTGTGTGTGTGTGTGTGTGTGTGTGTGTGTGTGTGTGTGTGTGTGTGTGTGTGTGTGTGGTGCGTTCCTCGACCCCTTTCTCCACCCCGGACAGGATCAGTGGTTGTGGGTTTGCTTTGCCTGTTTGTATCTCTCTCTCTCTCTCTCTCTCTCTCTCTCTCTCTCTCTCTCTCTCTCTATCTATCTATCTATCTATCTATCTATTTGAACATTATATATAACATGAATTGGTCAATTTAAATCAAACATGGCAGGTAAAGGTTGATTAGGTTTGCCAAGATTAAGATAGGTTAGGGTAAGTTAAGTTAGGTTAGGGTAGGGACATGAGGACAAGAGTTTAGGTCACAGTGAACTAACCTATAACCTAACGTAACATAAATTAACCTAACCAAACCTAACACTGCTTGCCCAAACCTAACCTAACTCAACCTAACATAACGTAACCTAACCTAACCTGTCGTCTTTGTCGTTAAAAAATCATAGTTTATATTTCAATACTTCCCAAACGATTGTTGTTAAAACTTAGGGTCAAGTACCTTGGTTCAATACGTCCAAAGACATTTTTTTCGCCATTTTTTATACCTTCACCGTTCCGATATTGGGAGACCAAAGATCATATTGTATTGGCTTGTTGATTTTTGCACGAGGTTGGGTATGGCTGCAGAACTCAGTGGGAATTTAATGTTGCTTACCGTCATAGGAGAAAAACTTATTTAAACTCGTTAATCTCATCCTCATTACTTTCTCTTTGATCATTTATACTCTTGAACAGATCTTTTTATTTACGAATATAACATCTGGTTTACATGAAGAACAACCTAGGGAATATAAGCTTGGTGTAGATATAAAAGATTCTGTATATTGAAACTTGCCGTGTGTTATGTTGACAAACCAATTAAGCAGAGATATAACACCGCCGTAACACAAAATCTTTACCATTGTCACTTTAAATGTTGCTATCCTTGATTGTACCATTATCGGCTGGGTTTTCTTTCTTGTAATAAAGACAAAAAAAAATTCCCATCAAGCAAATCCTTTTAAAAAATAAACAGAAACTTAGTAAACAGAATTATGCAATACGTAAACTAAGAATTGCAGGAGAAATAGCGCCAAAAAGAGCGGGAAAACTTAGCGTGATATATAACACATTCCCCCACATTATAAACAACGGCCTCGCCCTCCACCCTGACTATGCAGCACGTCCTTCCTCAGCTGATGGCTCAACATATTCAGGTGTTTTTGTACATATGTAGCCTAATATGTAGGTTCACAGCTGTAGTACGTCAAATATTATTTGTACTGGTAAATAATAATAATAATAATAATTGATGATATACAGTACATATATTAGTTTCCTATTCGCATAAATTTTTTTTCTATTATAATTTCACTGTGTTAGAATATCGCATACAAAAAAAAATCACTAAATTAATTTTCGTGAGGCGCATGCCACCACCCCCCTCCCGTCTCCCTCTCTCTCTTTCTCTCATATATTTTGATTGTCTCCAAAAAAAGGCATAAAATATAATGTATGCTGAAATAACACATTCATCAGACAGTTAAACACACACACACACACACACACACACACACACACACACACACACACACACACTAGTGTATTCACCCTGCATGAAAATTTATGTTGCGTTTTTCTTGGCGTGACGTCAGAGAGTAGCGTCATTGATCAGCCATCCGGAGGGCGTTGAGGCAGCACAATGGTGACCTGGGGAGGGAACACCGCCCCTCATCACCCTGCTGATGGCCCCATATTCTGTTGTTGAAAAGATACACATAAGGTCATCTTTTAGTGTACAGAGAAACGGACACACTGGGTGAAATTGTCAAGAGAGAGAGACAGGATATTATTGGTTTAGAGAGGGAAGGCGACTCTTGCTGTATCATTTGCTTCCTGCAAGATTAATCACGTTCATGGTATAATAACACATAAGCTTTAATTCATATGGTGTAGTTTTTGACTCGTTTGCTCTAACAACGTGTTATATAAGGGCAATTTATTTTTGTATTACGTTTTTTTTTTTTTTTTAATCTAACGCGACAACTTTCGTCGCGATACTACTGGGATGGAAGCTCTACATTAAACATTGGGTCATAAAATATATAAAATCTGGGAGTAAATTGATACAAACATCTTGAAATATCTGAAGGACCTTGACTAACTGAAGCCTAACCTAACCTAATCTAATCTAACCCTAAGATAACCTAATTCAACATAAACAAACCCTAAATATTATATTAATAGTTTGGATCCGGTTCCGACTCCGGGTACGGTTCATCGGATCAGTTTTTGCCAGCGTAATCCCCAACAACTTTTGTTTCTAATTACGAAACTTTTGGTAGCCTTTCCATGTCGAATCCTGACAGTATTTCAGGATCATTAATAAACATCTTACAATATCTCCCTTCGTGTTAAACTTTTGAAAATAAGTTTGAGAACATTTCCTTGTCTATTTAGGCCCTGATAATATCCTTCCCTCAACTGCACCACTTAAAAAGAAATATTAAGGATATTATGTAGAAGCAAACTGAGCGTAATTTCCCTGCAATTGTCTTAAGTTATCGTGCTATTTAATGTTTGTTCCTCTGCGGGTAATGACCACTCACTATATGCTGTACACTCAACACACAATAATCTCACAAGTGCATTATCATAAAGGTGAACATAGAGGCAGTGTTCAGTGATATGAAGATGGAAAAACATTTACTTCGTATATTTTAAATAATGACAGAAAACACTCAGTAGTTAGTGTGACAATGTTTACTGTTAGCGTCACACCACCTCCCCTACCCCTGGCACTCTCCCCCACTGCCTCTCACAGTATACATTAGAGCCGCTAAATTTTTCGCAGGCGCTTTGGTCTGGTTGTATCCTCGACAGCCAGACACAGGATTGGTGCCTCCTCTAGAGAATACCGCTAATGGACCACTCGGAATACATCTTGGCCGCTTTTTCCAGATCCTGCTGGAGTACAGTCTTCATTGATTTATGACATATTACACTCCGTTAATATATGACCTATTTGAAGTGTTTTATGTGGATCTTGCTAGAATTAAGTCATTAATTTATGGACAGGTAAGAAAATTAGAACACCTTTTGTATGGTAAAATCTACACGGTTTATGACACCCCTGTACTGTAATATTCCCTCTAAAATAACAGTCTAGAATATTAAGTATAGTTTAACGACTTGTAAACAAAAGTGTATTATAAAAAAGTGACGAAGACGGAAAAAATCAACATAAAACAACTTCTTAGTTTGAACTTATATTTACTTCAATTGTCAAGAGACTCGTGAGAAGTGTTGACATATTAAACTCTTACGGCAAATTACTGATTACTTTTTAGATATTAGTAATAAAACAGCCCTGGAACAACACAAGCTATGCAGGACAAATGACGTGAATCAAGAGGAACATTATCACTGTAATCAGGCGAGCGATAAAGCAGAACTTGTTGTACGAAGTCATACGAAAAACAAACCAAACTCAACAGAAACAAACGAACATCACCAAAAGTCATTCCACTTTTCTTTCATTGGGTCAGACAATCAACCAAACTCTGCCTACACCTTTATTTTTTTCTGTCCAAAAACAATTTTTTTCGCGTCTCCCCATGCCTCGAGATGTCCGTCCACTGCTGCTGAGACGCCCAAGATTGTCTTAAGTAGGAAAGTTTTTCTCTCCTGGTATTCTTTCTTTCTCTATCGTC
This sequence comes from Homarus americanus, assembly GCF_018991925.1. Classification (NCBI taxonomy): domain Eukaryota; kingdom Metazoa; phylum Arthropoda; class Malacostraca; order Decapoda; family Nephropidae; genus Homarus; species Homarus americanus. The sequence goes on along the minus strand of NW_024724199.1, from coordinate 482,509 downwards.
TTCTCTTCCTCCCCATGGGGCCACATTCACCTCCTGCGAGTCAACACTTCCTCCCTCAGCAGTTCAACGTCTCCTTCTTCCTCTTCCTTTCCCATTTTACATTTCCCCGTCGCCTAAATGTCACAGGATCTCTTTTGCTCCCTCCTGCAGACGTTCCGGAGGCGACGCTGCTAGTGGAAGGCGGGAGGCGGAGTGGAGGAGGAGGGAGGGAAGTGATGGAGGGCAAGAGTGTAAGCTTCCTGTGCTCCGTGAGGGCCGACCCCCCAGCCTACAACATCACCTGGCTGCATAACGTGAGTGTTTATTACTTTTGGTCTACCTGTTAATAACATCGCTACTACTAATTACCTTTGCTGTTAATTTTTGTTTGTCTTCAAAATTACTCAGTCATAACCATTAAGAACTATAAAAATTTACTGTCTATCGTTCAGCTCAGGGTAGACTCTCTGGTAATGCTGTAATTATAGCCTCAGGTTTCCTATCATGTATTACGGTAGAAGTAGCAGTTAGTAGTTATATTATTGGGTTTCCTATCAAAGTTTACGTTCTAGAATTACGTATAAACTTCTATGTTCAAGTTTTGTAATAATTTCTTTTGCTTGAGGTTATCACTTTTAAGTTTACGCAGTATACGCAGGAGTAACTTCTTGCCTCTACGCCCAAGCTTCAGGCCAGAGTCGGGCGATTAGTCTTCACAGAAGCAAAAGTCATTATGCAGAGAGTAATTAGCCCCGGGTCTTACCTGCCTAATGATGGGATCACTTGCTCTCATCCACCGGCCGTTGTCTGGGAAAAAATTAAATTATCCCAATTTTTCTTACTTTTTCTCATTTCCAGCGTGACTTTTAGCACACACACACACACACACACACACACACACACACACACACACACACACACACACACACACATGGTAAATGGGAATGATTTTCTCCACCTGCTTAAAAGTACAACATTTCCTTTTCTTTTTACCTCTTAATGAAACTTTTATGTTACTCATATGTTTTGAGTTAAAAATTATGAATATAAGCTTCGTGAAGAAAATACCAAATATTGCATAACGCCGCCAGTGTCCCAGCGGTCGGGGGAGGAGGACAATACAACTGCGTATTTTTGTGCTGGATTATTGCAGTGGGGCGTAGCAGCATGAAGCTGTCGGCTTTCGAGTCTCTGGGGACCCCACTGAGTACAGAGCCCCAGTATATCTGCTTTAAAGATTGAGCAGCCTGTTATTATTATTCTGAGACGAAGTGATACCACAGTATACTGCTTGCATCCCGACACACACACACACACACACACTAATATATGCTCGTGCCCTTACCACTGGAGGGTTAGGACATACCTGACGCTGCTTCGGAGGCTGCCTGGACGAAAATGTTGGCCGTACCACAACTGCCCGTCTCTCAACCCCCTTCCCCCTAACGATATATCAGCAAATACCCGTCAAAGGTCACAATTTCGTTTCACAAAGGAGAGTAAACAGTGTCGAACAGTACTTAACACCAGAAAAAATCAGTGCTAAACAGTAACAGCTGAGACCCATGGTTAAGATGACCTTCACACCCGTCAGTAAGATCTTCTAACTCCTGGCGATCATAAACGAAAACCCTCACGTGAATATAGTGTTATTCAGTCTAGCAGAAGTGTTGTGTTATGGAGAGTGTACAATAATCCCTGTGACGCTGTACCAAGTAAAAGCTACCCGGAGGCAAAGTCATGTTACACAGTGGACGACACGAACTGGGCTGCTGTGTGTGTACAAAGGAAGGAAGAGGAATGGCGAGAAGAAAGAAAAGAACCAAACACTTAGTAAATATTGGACCAACTGCTCTCTCACACACACACACGCGCGCACACACACACACACACACACACACACGCACACACGCACACACACACACACACACACGCACACACACACGGAATACATGTTTCTTGTTTTAAATTGTCCTCTACTTACTAACGCTTTTTATGAGATTATTTTTAACGTCTTACAGCTGATATTAATTACGTTATAGATAGATAGATAGAAAAATAGATAGATAGATGACAACTATAAAAAAGTGTATCCAAAATCCAGAGCGAATTCGAAATATGAAAAGTTAATCTTTTAGTGAGTGACAGCTGTCTCTCCTGCGCCAAATATTCGGGAGAATTTTGGAGGCTGGGAGAACCGTGAATGAATGCCCGTTACTGTACTTTACTTTGTTTTTATATCCGTCACTGTCGATGGTGAAGTAGTGTGACGAACGTGGCTGCTGTGAGATGTCTTTAATTTGACTTTATTTTGCAACTTTTTATTTATTTATTTTTTTTTTGGGGGGGGGGAGGGTAGAATAGTGATCTTTCCTTTCTTAATAGTGATTCGTTTTCATCTTTTAACTTTGGTTTTAAAGATTCATTCTCGACAGCTGTAACTTGGAGTCAATATAATTTTGTTAAGACAGACCAGAGCTTAAAATGACAGGACTTAAACAGCGCGAAGGTTTGTGTAGGGATTACCGCATAATATCTGTCTCTTAACTCTTGGTGATATATCAGTCTGTCTATGATATATACTGCACCCCGCCCCCTCACCCTCATCCCTAGTCTATCTCCAGATGTCAGATGTGAGGTGAAGTGCGGGGCGATGCATCACTACTTGTTATTAATTTCTTCTTGACAGAGATTCCAAATGATATGCAAATGCTTCTTTTTTGTTATAAATTCTTTTTCTCTTTCTTTCTATCCATCTTTTTCCTTCTCTTTCCTTCGTTTTTTGTCTATCTCTTCCTTCCTCTGCCAAGACGACAGGAACAGCCTCCAACAACGGGTATGAACATTTTACCGGAGTTATATTTCCTTCTTCGCTGTTGACGGTATCCTCCCTCGCCATACAACCCGTTCAGTTACATGATCTCATCTGCATATTTGATGGCCTGTTGTGTTGCCGGGAGACGAGGTCGTACCCCGCTGCATAATATCGTGTGCGGTCTTAACTTATCGTCTCCTCCTTCGGTAGTGCCTCCAGGGACACCCAACGCGACATGGTGCAATGCTGATTTGGATGAGAGAATGAGAGGAAGAGAAAGAAAGGGAAGGAAGTGGATATAGAGGCACAGCTGAGGAACGACGTAGAGAGAGAGAGAGAGAGAGAGACGAAGGGATAGCTAATAAAACTAAAAGAGACAACTAGAGACAGTGAGAATGAGTTAGGAAGGTGTGGTCTGGGTGTGTCGTGGAGGGGAGAAACATCAACATCACCACCACCAGGACACAGGCACCTCCCCACTCAACACGGGGTGCTGCTGCTGGCCGCGACAGCTGTGGCGGCTAGCACTCATACTCACCGTTTATGGCCCCACATTAACTGGATTTACTTGTTACAGAAACGACCTGGCATTATCAGCAAGACCGCGAGCTGCTCCCCCTCTGTCGCTGGCTCTCCAAAGGAACACAATGAAAATAATAAGCTTAATTTGCATGCGGTGCAAATATCGTCCTTGGTCGGCAGTTTCCACCCCCTTTATGGTTCATTTGTTGTCCCTGCATGGTTTACACAGCCAGCAGATGGATTAAGAACAGAGGCACTTCTCGGCAGGTCACCCTCTTACTACACCTGAGCCAAAGGGGTCTCTTTTATGATTAATGGACAATTTAAGGGGTTCACACTGGCACCATACTGTTTTGGCATCCTGCGTGAGTAAAGGCGACCTAGATAATGGATCTATGTGCCCCCAAAAATCAATGCCATGCTTACCCCTAAACACCCCCTGAAGGAATGCAATACTCCCACTCACGTCAAGCAAGTTTTGGCAGACATCATATAGTATCACTGTTGATAACTCTACAGAATCATTACAGCACGCGTTCTAAGTCATTATTCTTATATGATTAGCGTAAACAACTTAGGTAGAGCCTTCTAGTACAGAAATTGTTCAGGGAATTACTGTGTATAAAAACCAAAATAAAGCAAATCATTCCGAATATGTTAAACTTTACACCAAAACGTTGGAGACTTAGTTAATGTTATCGTGAGGTCTTCTCGCATACAGAACCCAAGAGTAAGATATATTACATTATGAATCACGTGAGAGACAGATGTAGTGAAGATCTCTCATCCTGATGGCACTCAACTCCTGCACTAAGCCCTCCTTGGCACCTTCACCATGGACCTCATCTATGAATGTGTTTGAGTGTGTCAGGATGAAAGAGAGTGTTCGAAGCTTTACATCATTAGAAGTTCATCTGTCAGAGAATGAAAGTGTGAGAGTGGTTGTCGGTTTGTGAGTGTGAGTGAGTGTGTGAGTGTGTGAGAGAAAACTATTCGTGAACTTTTGAAAAATGAAATATGTGAGTATGGTGAGAAAGAAAAAGTACTAGTCTGTTTTTCGGAACAGTTTATGTGAGTATATATATGTGAGAAAGACTGAGTGCTAGTGAAGAGTTTGTGAGAAAGTGTGAGTGTGTGTGTGTTATAGAGAAATTGTAGAGAGAGAGAGAGACTGGGAACAGAAACACACAAGTTAATATTCACCACCGCAATTAATCAGATTTTTGTTTATATTATATATCTTTCACTGTGCTCGGATACAGGACATAATTAGATCAGTTTCTGCTGTATATTATAGCCAGTATATCTTCCAGCTATACTATACTATACTATACTATACTGTACTGTACTGTACTGTACTGTACTGTACTATACTATACTATACTTACTATACTGTACTGTACTGTACTGTACTGTACTGTACTGTACTATACTATACTATACTATACTATACTATACTATACTATACTATACTGTACTGTACTGTACTGTACTGTACTGTACTGTATACTATACTATACTATACTATAACGCATGGAGGATATAACCACACTATAAGACATAATCAAATCCCCAGGTATAACTGCACGTCTGTTCACAGGGTCGCGTGGTGGTGGTTGGTGGTCGTCGGTGGAGGCGGGACAACGCGTCGCTGGTGGTGACTCCTGTGCGACGCGACGACGCGGGACTATACACCTGTTTGGCCTCCAACACTGAAGGCGACGGACACTCTAACGCCGTCCATCTACGCGTCGCACGTCAGTCTCTCAAGGCTTCTCTGTTCTGTGTTATCTAAATGTTTATCAATTTATCTATCTGTCCACATATTGTTTACCTTTCTGTCTAATTATCACTACTGATTACACTCACGATCGACACAAATAAGGTCTTAACATAACACTGTCAATATATACACCCAGCACCTGATTTCAATGTCATTTTCATAAATAAATCGTAACCAATATAACACCTGGATGATATATATGTTTTCTTCAACTCCGTCAAGGTAAAGCTAAACTTAACTATTTTGTTTTCTAACCAATACAAAACGGCGAGAGAGAACAGACGCGTCAATATCAAATCTAATCACCGAGGCGTCCCCCTTGCCAAAGACTGAAGGTAATTGAAACGGAATGATCTAAACTGATGGATGTTATGTGACAGGTAAAGCACTCAGAGGCAGGGAGTTCTACACGGTGCCAGTCCAGGGCTGACATGATATAGTTACCATATATTTATTTTCGTAAATATTCTTGTAATGTGAAATAAACTATGATTCTTCAGTATACGAACAACAACTCTGTCAATATTCGTTAATTAAAGACGAGTTGATCACTGTAACTATAAACCATGTCGGTCTCTTATCATCTGGATTAACTTCAATACGACAGAGTTGGAGGAACCATAATTATACTGTGTTATATAATTATCATCCAAATGGTCCAATATTTGGGAATTGCTCAACAAAATAACTTACATACGTTTTTGTTGTCATGGCTGTTAAAGACAAAAACATTTACACAATAACACAAATGATTAATTAGGCACGGATAGAGCGCACAGAAACACTGTAGAGTAAGGCCGATGGCTTTATATGTAAATATGTTTTCTCCCTGAAATATGTGGCCAGGTTAGATATATAACATGTCTAGAGGCAGTACACCTGTTCTAAACATGATATTGGGCTTAACAATATAGTTTTGTGCACACAGACACGCCATACTGTGCGGGGAGTCCCCACAGTCACCTGGTAGTGGCCTCGAACACCACCATCACTCTCACCTGCAAGGTGGAGGCCGTGCCTCAAGAGGTCAACTTCACCTGGAGACTGTCCGCGCCTCCAGTCACTCACCCGAGGCTCAAGGGGGGCAAAGACCCCCGGGGTGGAGTCATAACTGGGGAGGTGGGACCCCCACCTCGCCTCCCCAGTCTGATTGACCTAACCCCAGGTCACCCACCTGACCCTGAGCCCTGGGTGACATCTGCCCCGCGGTCCTGGGACCTGGCCCTGCCCGACTCTTGGGAAGACACTGGGGACGGGGACCTGGAGGGCTCCCTGCTACGCCATCGCCTGGACCCTTCCTCCCCCACCCGATCCGTCGTCACCCTCACCCCCACCGCCCCAGTCCACGTCGTCTGCTACGCCCGCAACCGCGTGGGGCGTACCAGAGTCCCCTGCACTTACACCCTCAGCGTCGTAGGTAAGTGTTCCTTGTGATTAAGAGGTACTTGTAGGTAACTGAACGCTGTAGGTAAGTGGCTTTTGTAAACAAGCTATCCTTTTTATAGGTAAGTGGTCCTTGTGGGTTAGTGGTCTCCTCTAGTAAGTGGTGCCAGAGGGTAAATGGTCACTAAGGGCAAGTGGATTCCCATGCATAAGTGATCCATCCGGTTATTTGATCTTTGTGGGTAAGTGGCCCCTGTAGGTAAGTGGCCCCTGTAGGTAAATGGCCCCTGTAGGTAAGTGGCCCCTGTAAGTAAGTGGCCCCTGTAGGTAAGTGGCCCCTGTAGGTAAGTAGTAACTATAAGTTCACTTTCTATTACTGCATATGTCATTCATTTGTACTTAACTGAATGCTTAATGTCGTGTTTTTCACAGTCCAGTAAACATGTTATTCAGCACTAGTTTGATGACTTTTTTAATGGGAAAAGTCTATGTATTTCTGTTCCTATTGTAGATTATAATATACATATTACATTACCTACACACCAGAACCATTAAAAATTAACTCGCCATAAAATTATTACAATATATAAGAATTAAACTATTGCTGAATTGAATATTTTGAAGGAGAGAGAGAGAGAGAAGGAGAGAGAGAGAGAGAGAGAGAGAGAGAGAGAGAGAGAGAGAGAGAGAGAGACCTTTTTAAAGAATATGTAAGTAAGGAAGCAAATAAGAGCGATGGTGAAGCCAATATCTTTTTTTATTATTATTTTTGTGTGTACGTTTTTCTCCTCTTTGTGCAGGAAACTCGACCACCCACACATACATACACATTTTACCATCAGTCGTTCTATTTCCTCTGAATGGGACCTATGTTAAGAAGTTCCTCCGTTTATCAGTATTACAAGATAGGGAGGAATATATCAATGAGGTCATACTGCCTTTAACCACTTGCTACAAAAGACACACGACCCCCGAAGTCATAACAAGATGACCCAGTTAGTGAACCTTCCTCCAACACGGGCCAAAAAAAGTCGACCCTCCCTCCGTCTCACCTTCCCAACAGGATCCTACGCTAGGCCAGGTACACCGTGTCAACAATGCCTGACCTTCTCTGACCCGCCTCCAATTTTATTTCTGATTCAACATTCCGCCCTACCCCCACCCTTCCCTCACTCCTTGTCTCATCTATCCTCTCCCTGCTGTCTCTCTCTATCCCTAACTCCTCCTCCACCTATCTATCCCCTTCCCTCCTTGCCTACACCTCCCCTTCCCCCCTTGCCTACACCGTGAACTATTTCCCCCTCAAAGGTTGTTCGATTTCCTATTTTAACTTTTGTATGATATTCAAACAGCAACGGAGATACAGCTGCATCCAGCGTGAGTTCTTATGACATTATCCATCTCTTATTCTACACTCTCACGTCATCCAGCCAAAGAAAAAAACACCACGAAGGATATTTTTTTGTTTGTCTCTCTTACACACACAATGATACCGTCAGTTGTTGTTAAATTGTTATCACTAGGCGTAACAAGTTTAGTAATTACACGAGTCCAACAACACTAGTGCGACCTACCAAAAGAAGCGTGGGAAGGGAAGAAAATAAACAAACAACAAGAGACAGACTATAGTAAGAAAAACACAGAACCAAGAGAGCTCTGGCCAGTATCCCGGGAGATAACAACGACCCAGAAAAAGACTCACTACTAAATAGATAGATGAAATTAGGAAGCTCGGGGGTGTGGAATGGACAGTGTCGGCTTAAGACGGAAGACTGTGGAAATTTATGGGGAAAGCTTTCATCCTGCAGTGGATTGATACAGGCTGATAATTATATGTGTATGTGTGTGTGTGTGTGTGTGTGTGTGTGTGTGTGTGTGTGTGTGTGTGTGTGTGTGTGTGTGTGTGTGTGTGTGCCTGCGTGAGTATGTCCCATAAGCCTGAAGGCCCGTTATGGCAGTGCAGATACACCACACTGAATAGTATGCCATCGTCAGACAAGGAGGGGGAGAGTAAACTTAGGTGCACTAAACACACACACACACATCTCCTTCCTCTGTTAGTCTCTAATTCCGACCTTACTGGTACAGAGATAAGGGCGTATCATCTCTCAGGTATGGAGGTAATGCCACAAGGTCTCTCATACTCACACATTAGGCCTAGTAGTCTCTCACGCTTAGATATAAACCAATACTGTCTCTCTGGCCTGGAGATAAAGCCATTATTTATCTCAGGTCTGATGACGACCAAACCAAGTTATCTCTCGCGTTTAAGGATAGAACCATATGGTGCCTGTGGTGAGGGGGAAGAGGAGGGGCGAAGGGGGGAGGAAAGAGGGGTAAGGAGTGTTACGAGTTGGGGATTTAGAATATAGTTATAAGTCTACCCAGATCCCAACAGGTAACAACAACAAAAAAAACAAAGACAATCGGACTATGAAAGGGTAGACAAAGGATGCGAGTTTTCGTTGTGTATAATAAAGTACCATAAATCCCTTAACAAAATATTCAGCTTATAAATTACCCTTAACCAAACTTAACCTAAACATTAACAGTAAACCATTTTGAAGCAAGTGGACGTGGGGGAGGCAATACAAGATACAAATACTTAAGTGAGGAGCTGAGATGGCTGACGAGTAAGGCTGAGTATTGTAGAAGACGGTAGGTAGTCACTGCACCATAGGTTTAGAGGATAGATGATCCTGTGGTCACTTCCCAGAGCCAAGTGCTCTCTCCTCGAATTGGAGCTCACAAAGAAGACTTGGAGGAAGTGACGCAACAACCAGGATATGGAGAAGGGAAACCCCGGAGTGTTAACTAAGACGAGTCATACTCGTGTCTCGTCCCTAGATGGCGTTGCTCGTGGTGCTGGGTAGGTAGATCAGGACAATAGATGGCGTGGTTCGTAGTGCTGGGTGGAGGGGTTCGTAACAGGAGGGAGGGGGAACGAGTGGGGAGGAAAAAGGGGGGGATAAGGGGTGAGAGGGGGTGAGGGCGTGGCTGCTGGTACTAGAGTATCTTAACGACTCCCACGACCTCATTATTGACTGTGAACGACCATGCGGAAAGGGAGGGAAGGAAGGTAGATGAGAAGAGGGAAGGAAGGAGGGAGGGACAGGGTAGGTGAGAGGAAAGAAAGAAGGATGGAGGGAGAGGGAAGGTGAGAAAAAGAGAGGAAGGAAAGAGGGAGGGTAGGAAAGAGGAAAGACCAAACGCATCCTTCACATCACACCCGAATTTACATATTAAAATTGGATAAGATTCGGTTAGGTTAGGTTAGGTTAGGTTGGGTATAGTTAAGTGAGATTAACATAGTGGTGGGTTAAATTATGTTAAATTACAGGTACAGGCGAAGTTTAGTGAGGTTCAGTTAAGGATAGACTGGATTAAGTAAAATTAAGATAAAAGTGGGATTAGTTTAGAAGTAGATTCAGTTAACTTGGAGTAGGTCAGGGGTAAGCTATATTAGGTTCAGTTAGGCTCTGGATCGGGGTCTGGGTCTGGGTAATTAGTGAGTCCACAAACCTTCTACCTGATAACGAGGTAATGTGGTGGAAGGTGAATACATTAGCTCTTGTGTTGACTTTAATACTGTGTACATACGAGGATATGGCTCACGTAACACCATTATCTATTTGTATGGTAGTTTTCCTTTTAAATACTAAACTACGCCTTCATAGTGTTTATGTTATGCTAATAGACAGTTATAACTTCCCCGTGGTTAAGCCTTTAGGCACGCAATTATTCACCGTGTGTGTAAATAACGGCCACAAAACAAATTTTATAAATCCCTTAATAATTTTTTCTAGCAATGATTTAATATATAAACGACGGTCACCAGTAATATTTTTCGAGGGCCGAAAACAGCAATGTAAATTCATCATATCATTTAAAAAAATTACATATACATTATCTTCCCCTGAAAAAAAATATATATGTTTTGCAATTAACTAAATTCATGGCCCTTACCTGCATCTGAAGTTGCATTTATACTATACTGAAACACACGAACCTTTACCTCCATCAGAAAAACACTACAGTACCTCCATAAACCACATTCTAGGTGTTAGTTATAATTCTAATTAAACCTAGACACTGTGACCTAAGACAACCTCAATGCTAACATTGCTACAAGCTTCAGTACCTGACGTTACCACCGCGAGGTCTCCGGTACTGAACGGCAGCAAGAAAAAATATATAAAATAATATCTGCTCCTAGATAATCAAGGCTCAGTATATAAATCTATCATCACTTTATACAATTATGAATAATACCTGTGTGTTTATTTTTGTTATTTTTTGTTTGAAGGTAATGTTAACTGTTTAATGTTTTGATGTGTTTATATCAGAACTGTAACCTATTTTAATAATATCTTCCATCTCTAAAACTGCCACAGTGTGTACTTACCTTGTACTGATGTCTCAACCTGAAAAAAGATAAGCCAGTGTTAATCCAAAGATTTACCAAACCTGTAAAATAAAGTTTACAAACGAATAATTTCTAAGCCTCCTGAAGACTCAATCATCATTTTCTTCAATAAATAACCAACTATGAGACAAACAAATAAACATATCAATAGAGACTCCTTGCTTCACTTAGTGTGTGTTAGACTCCTTGCTTCACATAGTACTTAGTGTGTGTTAGACTCCTTGCTTCACATAGTACTTAGTGTGTGTTAGACTCCTTGCTTCACATAGTACTTAGTGTGTGTTAGACTCCTTGCTTCACATAGTACTTAGTGTGTGTTAGACTCCTTGCTTCACATAGTGTGTTAGTGTGTGTTAGACTTCCTTGCTTCACATAGTACTTTGTGTGTTAGACTCCTTGCTTCACATAGTACTTAGTGTGTGTTAGACTCTTGCTTCACATAGTACTTAGTGTGTGTTAGACTCCTTGCTTCACATAGTAGTGTGTGTTAGACTCCCAGAGCTCACATAGTACTTAGTGTGTGTTAGAGTTTCACTTAGTGTGTGTTAGACTCCTTGCTTCACATAGTACTTAGTGTGTGTTAGACTCCTTGCTTCACATAGTACTTAGTGTGTGTTAGACTCCTTGCTTCACATAGTACTTAGTGTGTGTTAGACTCCTTGCTTCACATAGTACTTAGTGTGTGTTATCTCAGGATTGTGTTGATCCGCCTAGCTTGTTGTTGTCTTCGTTAAACTTGTGTCTACTTGTAAATCATCACTGCGGCAGAATTTAATTGAGAAATATAACTGTGTGTGTGTGTGTGTGTGTGTGTGTGTGTGTGTGTGTGTGTGTGTGTAAAAATATAGTTGTTGTGAATATATGAAGCAAAGTCGTGTGTGTTAATTACATCCATTACATGACATGAAATTCAGGATCATCGCGGTGTTTGTCATTGGTTGAATGTCGACCAATCATATCAAGGAGAATTATAACATTGACTTATATTTATATTTCGTTTCTTCCTCTTTATTCCTTCCTTCATTTCTCTTCCTACCTCACATCCCTAACTCCTTCTTTGTTTTATCTCTGTTTCATTTTACTCTTCTCTTCTGTCTTCTTTCATCTCCCTTTCCTTCTCCTCTCCTTTCATCTTTCTCTCTTTTCTTGCTTCTCCTTCTATCATCTTTTCATCCTTTACGTTTTCTCTCCCTCTCCCTCTCTCTCTCTCTGGCCACCACCCCTCCTCACAGAGCCGCCACAGCCGCTGAAAGACTGTAACGTGACTATGGTGGGAGAGACCCAACTGGAAGTGAAGTGTGATACGCACGCCCACACCCGCGACGCCCACGCCCACGAGGACGCCACCCACGCCCAACACTCACCCAGTGCCAGTTTCGTCTTGTCCCCAGAAGCAAGCGCCCGTGCCAACCTGGAGGTGAGTCTTATGGCCTAGTTAATGTTTTATTGCTGTCCTGACGAAGTGCCTTTCTTCTTCTTCTTCTTCTTCTTCTTCTTCTTCTTATTATTATTATTATTATTATTATTATTATTATTTTGTTGTTGTGACAATGTCTAACGAGTAGTATAAATTATCACGTTTGGCTGTCGAGTAGGCAGATGTTGCTCAGCGGCCGAGGGAAATTTCTAATGCATCATTTCACTGTCCATCTTACTGCAAATCCAGCAAATTGCTATAGATATTCTTTAAGGGATAGGATAAATTATTTTTATTTGTTGTTACGGATTATATGTTGACTACCGGCCTACGCAAATGCTTAATGAATTGAATTTATGATTGTAATTGGCGGTGCTTCAGTTAACAATCAAAATGTCTAATGAATCGTATAATTCTCATTGGTTGTTGTGGTGCAGATGTGGCCCAGCGTCCAATGACAATGTCTAACGAATCGGATAACTGATTATAATTGGATTTCGCGATGCGAATACAGTCGAAGGACCGATAAAAACTAATGAAATATATTTTCGTATTGGTTCACGTGGTGAAATTGTGGTCGATAGACCAATGAAAAGTTTTAATAGCTCAAATGAATGATTCTAATTGGCTGTCGCAGTTAAAATGTGGTCCATGCACCCAACGTATATATTCTGACATTCAAAATAAATTCCAAATGGTTTGTACCGTTTGCCACAATGTTTAAGTGTGGTAACATTAGGAGAAAGGTGTCAGCTGGCTGCTGAGCCTCGGCGGGTCACGCCATAAAACTGTATCATTACCCACAAGGTCCAGGACCCCCACAACATTAAGTCCGTGTGCAGTGAGAGAGAGTGTGTGTGTGTGTGTGTGTGTGTGTGTCGTTAACAGCGTCTTGTTTACGTTCACGCTTCAGGTAAGACTTCCCCCCACCCCCTCCCGTGTATACTGGGTGTTCTCTCCACTCTAACACCATAGATAAAAGTTTGCGTTACATCTGGTTGTTATGACCCACTTATGGCTGAAATAGTCTCGAAAATCTTAATTCAATTTCTCATATTTTTCTTTGTTAATGTTCTAACTCCATTATTTACGGTTTACCTTTTACTTAATACCTCACAGCACCTGTGTCCATTACTACATTTCTTTACCTGTTTTTGTTAATAATTTTCAACACCTGTTCCTTCCCGTGTCTCAGGTATGGTCAGGAGGTACACTGATTGTTAACGTGAGTGACGCGCGGCCCGTGTTCACTGTGAGAGGACTCCCACCCGCCGCCAACCTCAAGCTGGTGCTCTACTCAGCCACCGCCCACACCCGCTCCAAGCCTGTCTACATGTACGCCCGCACCCTCCCCCGCGCCACCTTACATCTCACAGGTGAAGCATTAACGTTGTGTAGGGTTCAGTGTGTGCTCTAAACGCTTCAAATATTTACCTCTTTGTCACTTTCATTAACTCTGTTTTTCTTTCTGTCATCTTATCTCACTCTTTACCTCCCTTCTCTTTGTCTCTCTTTCTCGCACACAAACACTCCTTCCTTCCACCCTCCCACCTGCCTGTGTGTGTGTGTGACCCTTCCCCTTTGACCACCAGAGTCTTGGATAATTAAAGGACCCAGTTTACACAGTTTCCCTCTGAGTGAACCAAACTCCTTGTGGAAGAGAGGGAGACACGGGGCGTTTCCCAAGCCTTAGGGCAAGAGTGTCCAGCGTTGCAAATGACATTATAATTAATTCTCTCCAGCACCAAGGATCGTATTTGAACCTGGACTTGTCAAATACAATCGTGGGGATCAACTCAAGGTCTGGCAGTGTCAATACAGCTTCTAGGATCACACTCAAGACTCTACAAGATCCAATTCAGCTCACTGTCAACCGTATCGTGAAAACTCTTAGTTGCAAGTTCACCTTGATATATTGTGTTCAATTTTAGCTTTAGATAAGAATTTGTCCGTTCTTAGCTGGGTTCATGCCTGTAGTCTGGGTTCTCTGTCAGCATTTAACCAAAACTCTGATATTATTGACTAGTTCCAGAAGAGGACCTTGTAGTTCTTTACTGTATTTTACCCTTCCAGTCGTTAATTATATAAACGTGTTTTGTATCGCCCCCCCCCCCCTCCCAACCTACTTATTTATCCGTTTTCTTTGATGCTTCTACATCTCTTTGATACACCAGAGCGAGAGAAAGAGAGAATTACAGAGAATCATGGATCATTTTTAAATAAACCCTAAAGAGAGTCAATGGTATAACGTGTTACAGAGACATTTAAGCTTGTTTTTTTAGCATACTTTGTACACTAGTTATCAACAAACAAACAAAATCAAAATATACATACATACATACATACATACATACATACATACATACATACATACATCTCTCTGATTTAGGAGTTGAAAAAAAGGGCTGAAATTAATGTTTATCTGGCAGGTAATATCTATTGTCAATAATTCATGCTTTTAATTAACAAGGTAAAAAAAGGTGAATTTTATTAATGGATTGGGCGAGGGAATGGCCGTGTTAATGGGTGTGTTAAGGGATGATAAAGGCATGTGTTAAAGGGTGATATAGGAGTTATGGTGATAATGGTGGTGATAGTGATTGTTGGTAGTGTTAGTGGTGATGGTGGTGGTGATAGTGATAGTTGGTAGAGTTAGTGGTGATAGTGATGATATTGGTGATGGTTGGTAGTGTTAGTGGTAATGGTGGTGATAGTGATGATGGAGGTGTTAGTGGTGATAGTGATGATGGTAGTTGTGATGATAAGTGTTAAAGATAAGGGCTAATGGAGATATGTGCAAACCGGGAGTGGGATACACTTAACGCCATAAAGTTAGAGAGAGAGAGAGAGAGAGGGGGGTAATACACACACTATGAAAGAAAGAACTAAAGAACTTATTGCGAAGCCTCTCCAAGCTGTCAAAACTTAGGAGAGGTAAGAAGTTTCAAGTGAGGGGAAGGGGGAACTTAGCCGCCTCAGAGGAGCTGGAAATTTGAAGCTAAGACATCAGAAGGAAGGAAGCTAGAGTGTTGTGGTTATCAAGACTGCTTACCTTAGCTGAGTGAAGCTATCTTGATGTGCTTGGAGTTAGTAGGATATATTTGGTGATGGGATTAAGGGGATAAAAAGCTAATAAGCGTCCCAGTCTCCCAATCGACCCTTCTGTAAATGGGTACCTGACCTTACAGTTGAGAGAATGAAGGGGATCGAGTGCAGTGTCGCCCCCCACGTAGATTTCTTGGCTCAGTTTGTGTGTGTGAATTATCCCAGTGAATCTGAATGTGTATGCACCATCTATCACCATTACCATCCCTTCTGTCACCATCACCTACTTACACTACCATCATCCTTGTCATCACTTTAACCATTCATCACCATTAAAGTCACTCTCATCAGCTATCACCTAACCGATCAATTACATCATCATCATCATCATCATCATCATCATCATCATCATCACACCGTCATTTTCATCAACGTCCTCACCATCACCACCACTGCCCCTCGCCACTATCACCACACATCTCCACATACTAACACCAGCATCACGTATCACCATCTCTCACCATATAACAACACCAGCATCACCACGCCTCATCACCACGCCCCACGCATGAATCTCGGGTCCAGACATGCAGAGTCAGGCGTAGGGCTCCGGGGTTACGAGTTTAGAGAAGAGGTCAACAGGGTGGGCCATCACAGCCAGCCGCCTCTCGTGTTGACAAAGTGGTCCTTCAGAGTGTTGCAGCGTCTATCATGCATACTCTCTCCTCTTTGATATCTCTCACTTGTGCTGTGTCTCTCTTGTGATGTCTGTTTTCTTAATGTATTATCTCATGCTGTTATCTCTCATTCGTGTGCTGTGTCTGTCTCCTGTACAATGTTTCCTGTTCGGTGTCTCTAACTCGTGTTCTGTCTCTCTTACATAATCTCTCTGTAATGGTCTGACCCTCTCGCTATCTGTCTCACCGATGTTTTATCTCACTCCATCAGTGTATCTCTCATATTTTATCTCTCTCTCTCTCTCTCTCTCTCTAGTAATGTACGCACACACACACACACACACACATGCAGAAAGAAAGGGAGAACGACAGAGAAAGAGAGAGAGAGAGAGACACACACAGGAAAACAAGAAGCGTTGGAGCGCCCGAGAGACCTTAAGAAATAATAAGAACAAAGTGACACATATACAATGTTTTCCCGCAGTGGCGAAGGAAAAATTCAAGGATTTCTTTTTGGCCACGTTCTGATTTTTTTTTTTTTTATAATCACGCAGAATATTTTATGTTTCTATCCCTGCGTCGTCATCATTAACTCTAGGGTGACTCTCCTCATCATCACACATTTTACAGTATCGTCCCATTTCTTGTTCCGCCTCACGAGAGAAATTGAGTTAATGACATTTTTTTGAACAATTTGTCTACTCATTCGTTGTGAGATGAGAGTCTATGAAAAACATTATCTTTGTTAAGCCTTTTTCACAGTCTGGATATAATGTGACATATTTAGAACGGCCTGTCTTTTCGCGTGCCGTAAGTAACAGTAAAATAAAAACTTCAAACTTTCCAAGAAACATGTCACAGCGTCTCAGCCTCCTGAAAAATTTACTCACCCATAGACGATACAATATTTCAAGTTTCTACATGTTTAAGCTTTACCTAACCTAACCTAACCTAACCTGACCAAACCTAACCTAACCTCATTTACAACCCCAGACCCCAGGCCAATACCTCACTTGTTTTGACTCACTAGGAGGGAACAAGACCATCAGTAGTGTTGATAATGGAGCCGTTTTTTGTCTCTGGTTGGAAGCGCTTCAGCTGCTCGCGTTATTCACACCGTTGAAGTTAAAAAATCGGTTTGATAATATTAATTTTGCTTCCATACACCAAAAAATATTGTATATTTTTTTAATTTGTTTGTAATTAATGAATGATGAAAAAAGTTACATAGTGGAAAAACTCAAACTGTGTACTCATACATGATTTATTTTAACTATCAACAGTCAAATTATTGAGAACAAATTAAAAAATGCTTCAAATAAATGGAAAAAATCACATAATTGCTCAAAAAACGAGAATTCAGTCCAACATAGAGTAAAAATTTGGAATGATATGAAGTACTGGAGATAAAAAAAGGGCAGAACATTTGTTATATATTAAAAACTGCCACAGTTGTCCAAATGTTGAACACGTGTAATTACCTTCACCTCGTTCATAAAACTTTCACGCCTCGAAAAAAAAAAAGTATTTCATTAAAAGAGTGAATTTGTAATACCACTGAAAAATTAGCAGAATAAGTATAAAAAAATACGAGAAATTCATCGTAATTTGATAAACAGGTCGTTTTTACGTGCCGGAGAGGGGACAGAGGCAATTAATATGTACTGTAACGCATGACTATGTTGCTAATAAAGACAATAACAATGATAATAGTAATGACATCAACAACAACAACAACAACAGAGAGAGAGAGAGAGAGAGAGAGAGAGAGAGAGAGAGAGAGAGAGAGAGAGAGTGCCATACCTGCCCCAACCTGTCTGGTATAAGATTTTGCCTAATAAAGTACAATAATTTTTTTATAATTTTTTCCACTTGAACTCTTGTTATATAAAAATGTATATGAGTAACTTTTCAACATGTTTCTCCTCCTCTTTACGGGTTGGCATAACTTATCATTTACTTTCATTATATTTTGATTGGTCAAGGCATTATATAACCACGGCCTATATTCGTTATTTTTTCCTCTAATATTTGACCTTTGACCCCATAAGATTTAATGGCTGGTCGAATCAAATGGGAAAAAACATTAAGCATTTCTTGGGAGTATTAGATTAAGGTGCACGCGATATTAATTTAAATATGAAATTAAATAGAGAAAAGAAAAGGTGAAATGGTGCTCAATCTTCTACAGTAAGAGGGTTTTATCTCCTGGCTGCCATAGTGGGACATTAATACCAGGTATGTAAGTTCTTGTTAATATATCGACATAATCATCTTCCAGTGCCGCCACCAGTGACTGAGGGAGGAAGCCTTCAGCCCAGTGGTGAGGAGCCGCCCGTACTTGGTGGCCTGGACGGTGGGCTGGGGGTGGCCATCGGGGGTCTGGTGGGCGGGGTGGGGCTGACCCTACTGGTGCTAGTGCTGGTCATCATGCTCATGAGGCGCCGTCAGCAACGACGAGCAGCCGAGGAGGAGCTGGTGGTGCCTCCCGAGACTGTAATCAAGGCTACCCAAGGTGAGTCACTGTGACCCATTACGGTGTTTTGATACTGTTACTGAGTCATGAGTAATTACCTAGATGAGTCCGAGTGTTGGTCATCAGTCCTGGAGTTCCCAAGGTGGTCCTCTTACCAGATTTCACCTCCTAAGTTTTGAATACAAAACTCTTATTCATCCCCTGTTCTCCATTTGCTGCTTAGGATTAACCTGGCAGTGTCCACATTATCTAAAGCCTTTAGACTGGTCAATAATTATAATCTACTGTTTCTCATAACTATATGTCGATGATGGAGCAAAGGAATCCCAATCCTTGTTACCAATCGTCCTAATAAGACTCAATCTAACTAGGCCATTAGGAGTGCTGCCTTACTTCTAATGGGCCCCATCCGATGGTTAGGTTAGGTTAAGTGAGACTTGGGCCTATTGGGAGTGGAACACGTTTGATACTACTCTAAATCCACCTTACTCTCTTGATGCCAACAACAACCGAGACACGAGTGAAGCTTATCGATACAAAAACACAGGTTTATCGAAGGTATTATGTACTGCACTAGTAAGCAATAATCTATATGGGTAAAAAAAACAATTCTTCGTATCTTATATCACAGAGGAAGCTGCACAGGAGCTACCAGTTGTGGGATCCAGTGTTGAGCTTCCACACACCCCACGCACACCCCACACCCCACGCCCACACACCCCCCGCCCACCCCACACACCGCGCCCACCACGTACGCCCCACACGCCGCCCCCGCCTAAGGTGAGTTGTGACACCAAATTGATTAGCCGCACATGTGTACTACGTTCATTTGTGGGTTTTACTGTCAAGCTTGGTAAAGTGAGTGGTAGACGTAAAAGTAATAGCAACAAAATTCAGTGGTATCATGAGTACTATGAGCAGTAGTAGACCAATAGTAAAAGTAGTAGTAGTAGTAGTAGTATCATCAGTAAGTATTAATGGTTGTAGTTTTGCATTATTAGGTAGTAGTTGTAGTAGTAGTATCATCAGTAAGTATTAATGGTTGTAGTTTTGCATTATTAGGCAGGAAAGTGTTAGATAATTTGAAGTGGATGAAATAAGTAATGGCTGAGAAAGTCGAGATTTGAGCTTCATCTTATATCACAAAATTTAACCAAGGGACTTGAATCATCAAACTCCATTTCTTTAGTTCTTTGTAGATCTATAAATATGATGTTGCTAAATCGTATCTCGTCTACACAAATATCTATATCAATAACGTGTTTGGCCAGTCTTCTTCCTCATGTTGTTTTCCTTACTGAATGAGATTTATGGTACAGCCACCTCTCGGCCACTCACCAGTCAACAAATCATGTATTTCTTTCCTCCTCTCTACCAATATTAACTAAAGTCTCCCCCCTTCCCCATGACAGATGTTGAGGCGAGGCAGCGAGGCGGGAGGAAGAGGCAGCAAGGAATCCGTGCTGGAGGGCGTGGTGGCGGGACTCGGGCAAGACGGGGCGGGGCTAGGTCAAGATGGGGCGGGGCGGGCTAGTGTCACGGGGGCGTCTCCCAAGATCAAGTGAGGTCTCCCCTTACCACATCCTTCCCCTGCCCATCCTACCCTTCTCCTATCCCCTTCCACCATAACGACCACCGCCGCCACCACCACCCCCGCCAAACCCACTCCCACCACCTCCGGAGTATTCAATTTTCTGGACATACTCAGGGTGGTGGGTCCAGGAGGGGAATTTTACTATGTATATTTTGTAATAAAGGTTTTGTATTCCTTTGACTGTTGTTTAAGATTTACCCACAAACAAGGGTATGGGGCACAAACAAAGGTACTATGAAGGCTGAGGTATAGGCCTACCATATGAAAAATTTATCAAAATTTTAAGTAGAAAGTGTACCATAGACAAAAGGTAAAAAGTCTACTTGAGGTAAATGAACGAGTCTATGATGATAACCACAAGTGAAGACGACCTACAGGGTAAACCAACAGAAATAACACCAAAATATATTAAAGTTTTGTGTAATTCTTTTGTGTTTTGATTTTGTAAATATGTTCTGCATATGAGCTTAAACCTATTGATTTAATGCCATAACAGGAAAACGATAATTGACTATGGCTGCTGAATATCTTATTTTATACTTCCAAAATATTGTTTTCCTTTTTTATGGTAAACTAAAACTTCATGGTAAATAAGAACGAAAATTAATCACTGGAATATAACCTTATTCGACTTACTCCTTATTTTATTGGCTTTTACCAATGATTTCCAACTCCATTATAAATAAACAAAACACCTGAATTACAACTCACCTTTTGGGTTGTCTGTCTTATACAGAAATCCTCGAAATATGAATTATGATTCCATTTAATAACACAACGCAACTACAATATGCTACCAGTGCAGGCAACATTAACACGCTTCCTCAGACCAGCCAACATTAATACATTCTGAAAGTCACTGAATTTTTTTAAACAAGTAGGGAAGGAGTAGAGAGGTGAGGAAGGGGGGGCGGGGGAGGTAGTGAGGGAGGGAGAGAGGGAGGGCCGGAGGGGTGGAGAAGGAGGCAGATTAATAACAAGGGCGTGGCTCTGTTTTATATCACTAAATCCACATGAACTTCTGTACGAGATAAGACGACAGATAAAGCAACACTGACGACCTATTATTAAACAACGCTCAAGTTCTCCTATACGTACAAGCTGAAGATTATCTATTAATATAACCACTTAATTTTATCCTTTCATTTACTTATCCATTAATTTACCGTTATACTATTTTTATCATCTTTGTTTTGTTTTTATACGGATTCTCTGAGGTCCACCACCACCACCACCTCCTCCGACCCTCCCTTGTCTCTACCCCACAATATACTGTAGCCCGGTGGTGTTAATTCACTACACATACAGTAGTAAGGCGGGAGAAGGCATCATCAGGGTTCACTTCTCCACAGCAGTAGTAATGAGAGGAACGTGTCCTGATCCTCGTCATTATCACCCCTTACCCCCTCCCCTCCTCTCCCCCCTCCCCCTGGATGACAAGGCACCATCACGCTCACGAAATACGGCCGGAAAATAAATGGTTTACTATCAATTAAAAAAAAATTGTAGTGAAGGAAGAATCACGTGATATGAAAATGGTAGTAATTTAACTGGGTGGTAGTGGAAGGAAAATTACGAGAGGAAAAAAACAGTGGCATTTAAAATCAAAATAACAATATAATGTTGAAGGGAATATACTTAAATCTGTCTGTCAGTGTCGTAATGAAGAGAAAATGACGTGACATTAAAGTAAATTTACCAAAAAATAAAAATAAAAAATCATGAAAAATAAACGATATTACTGGAGAAATGTTATTGAGTCGTCCATCCGTATTGTCTCAGTGTAGGGTATGGTCACGTAAGGATCAAGTCAGGTCATGTTAAGGCTAAGTCAGGCCAGGTTAACGTTAAGTCAGGCCAGGTTAACGTTAAGTAAGGCCAGGTTAAGGGTAAGTTAGATTAGATCCGAGAGTCTCCCGGGGGTGTGCATCACTCAGCTGGATTATAAACCGCGACAGGAACACTATGCCCCTGAGAGGAAGAAGTCGATTAGGCTGACTACATCAACCTCGGGGTAGCGGCTGTAGCACCAAACCCGTGATGAGTAATAACATAGTAGGTCTCATAGGTAGTGGGTCTCAGAGGTAGTGGGTCTCATAGGTAGTAGGTCTCAGAGGTAGTGGGTCTCATGGGTAGTGTGTCTCATAGGTAGTAGGTCTCATAGGTAGTGGGTCTCAGAGGTAGTGGGTCTCATAGGTAGTGGGTCCCGGAGGTAGTGGGTCTCATAGGTAGTGGGTCTCAGAGGTAGTGGGTCTCATAGGTAGTGGGTCTCAGAGGTAGTGGGTCTCAAAGGTACTGGGTCTCGGACGTAGTGGGTCTCATGGGTACTGGGTCTCATTGGTATTGGGTCTTAGAGGTACTGGGTCTCATAGGTAGTGGGTCTCAGAGGTACTGGGTCTCATAGGTAGTGGGTCTCAGAGGTAGTGGGTCTCAAAGGTACTGGGTCTCGGACGTAGTGGGTCTCATGGGTACTGGGTCTCTTAGGTGTCATGTTACCGCTTGCTGTGCGTTTAGAAATTAAATCACTCAGGGACCAGACTGTGTTTATCATATATATAAATGTGGCTCATTGTGTATGAAGCTGTTCAAAGCATCTGGACTAGTGTTAAGACTAAGGTTCATTAAAAGCTTCAAAAGTGTTCAACATTTTAGTTAATTAGGAGCGAGTTTGATGAGCCAGCAAGTTAAAATCTTATCTAATAACCTGTTGAAGGCTTGTAAGAACTAGTGTAATTAAAATGTCATTAAAATCTTTTGTTATGTCTCCTAGAGACTGCACCATAAGAGCAAAACTTGTACCTCGGCAACTCAAAACTCATTGGATGTTTATCATAGCGGCTATATTGAACTCTGGATCGAAACAAAGGCCACAGGACTGGTGATGTACTCCCAGAGTCTGAAAAATATTACAGATAGACACACACGCAGGGCGCCATGTTAACAGCTCACGAGGGTCGAAGTCATTTGAGGTATAAAATTGTATAGCGGTCGTGTTCAGGATAGTTTTCTCAAACCGACTACCTTATTCACAGTGTGGGCCAGGTACTGCACTTACGTCACACTGTCTGCCGGCGACCAGACCCTCTTGTTTGTTTACCAACTTAAGGATGACAAATGTGCTTGACGGCTTTATGTGTTAATTCCCTCGTTTGTCATGCAAGGGGAATAAATCACCAGTATTTTTACACTGAGGCTGTTAAAGTGATGGGGAGCTCACTAAAACCGGGACCTTAACTTAACCTAAACTAACCTCAGCATTACATAATTTAACCTAATTTAACCTACCCCAGACACAACCTAACCTAATCTAACCTAACCAACCCCTGACAATACCTGACCTAATCTAACCTAACCAACCCCTGACAATACCTGACCTAATCTAACCTAACCAACCCCTGACAATACCTGACCTAATCTAATCTAACCAACCCCTGACAATACCTGACCTAATCTAACCTAACCAACCCCTGACAATACCTGACCTAATCTAATCTAACCAACCCCTGATAATACCTGACCTAATCTAATCTAACCAACCCCTGACAATACCTGACCTAATCTAACCAACCCCCCTGACCTAATACCCTGACCTAATCTAAACCAACCCCTGACAATACCTGACCTAATCTAATCAACCAACCCCTGACAATACCTGACCTAATCTAACCTAACCAACCTGACAATACTGACCTAATCTAACCCCTGACAATACCTGACCTAATCTAACCTAACCAACCCCTGACAATACCTGACCTAATCTAATCTAACCAACCCCTGACAATACCTGACCTAATCTAACTTAACCCCTTCGTTATCGGCAATTACATGAACAAGAAGAGACTCGTAAAGGCGTGAAAGTTAACATGGACGACGAAACTAGGAAAATTTTTGAACGAGGTCCATCAAAGGGACACACTCATATAACATGACTCACAGCCTCTTAAGTAACTATGGTAACAGTGTTTACCTTGACCTTTATCTCCAGACCGGCTGACATGAGTTTGGGTGTATGAGGTCAGTCTGATATTTCACTTTAAGGATTATTTCATGTTATAGTTCGTATTACACTTAAAAAGAATTCATTACATATCATGAAGATCCGCTTAGTTACAAAAGTACAAAAGAAATCTTGAGCCTGCAATTACGATAAGGTTACCGACTTAGAGCCCACGGTCACACTTACAAAGAGCTTCAGAGAGAATATAACGTGATTACGATAACACGAGATCCTTTTGTTGCTCGGCGGCGATACTACTGTAAATCAGGTTAAGTGAGACTGGTTTAATTTCAGTTCAGGTACTGGAGTTAATCTTAAAACAATACAACCATAAAACACGACTTAATAGTTCACCAGGTTGTCTGGTGATCTAAAGGCGGATCTTGTTATATTCTCGTAAGTGTTTGAGGGTTATTACAAAAAATCGTTGCTTTTTGGGGTTTTTGTTGTGGTCGAGGTCTGTCTTTTAGGTGAGCACAACAAAAAAACCCCAAAACAACGAATTTTTGTAATAACATATACTGTACACGTGTGTCTATGTGTAAAAAAACGACTTAAGAATTTAAAAGGCTTTAACGTCAGACGTAGACATAAATTTTAAACATGCATAAGTTTTTTAACGTGTATTAATACGCCCACCAAACTACCACCGTCAAACCGAAAATTGATAGAAAGAGATTCTCGACGAACTTGGTAAGAATTACCATAAGTAATGATGTATTGCAGATTTACTCTTGTAGAGGAGACTATTTATATATTTTCCAGTCGTAAATTTTGTGACTTCCTCAGCTGAAGAATTTATGATTGGATATAAGAGTTCCATCAGAAAGGAATTATAGTATTAAAAATAATAATAATAATGATAAACATGAAGGAAACACCCGGGACACACCATGTTGAATCTTCAATATATAATATCCCTAAGAACACAAATATGATGATGATCTAGGGAAAGACGAGACAACTCACCCAACAGCCTATAGTAAAAAAACAGGATGAAATACGCTCGACCTTAAGAGGAAATGAGAGCTGGGCATAATGTGAGCCGGGGAGGAGGAGACGAAGAGATATAATCAACAGTGTGTGGAGACGGCCGCCAGGGGAAGAGGGATGGGTGGGGGAGTGAGAGGGAAGACCGACGTGAGGCGACGGAGGTCGTCTTAATCTGAGTCTGGTAGGAAAGTGACTCGGAGGAGATAACAAAGACTAAACGGACTTACGGGAATTATTTATACTGAAAGTTGGTGACACAATTAAGGCAGTTTTTAACCTGTATTTTTTGGGAGGGTGAAGGTGTTGATACAATAGAGTTAATATAATCATAGTTGGTATTACAGCCAATAGAATTAATACATTTAAGGTAGGTATCAAAGGTAGATGAGACATAGCAATGAAAGGTGGTAATACATTTAAGAGTGCTAGTAAATTTAAGGGAAGTATTACAGTTAAGGGGGAGTTATTACATTTATATTTGTCATAAGAGCTAAATAAATTATTATATATAAGATTCGTATTGTGGTTTGGTTAGGTTAGGGTATTATAGACAGTCTTACAGGTCACTGAATTCACCCAGAGATCATCTATGGTTGAGTTCCTATTGCGAAGTGTCCAGGTTGTCGAGACCATTACTCTTGACCTTTAACCACTCTCAACCCGAGGCATTAACCACCCCAACCCCCATCTTCCTTCTATATCAAACCCTTCTCCCACCCAAGTTCCACACCATTTGACACTTTAAATACCTCGTCCAAATAGACTCGGTAATTTCTCCTCGATCATCTCACTTCAATCCCCACACAGAAGTTTACAAGAGTTTCCAGAGACGTAGATGAACTGATTCATTTGTTATTGACATTAATGAACAATTGTAATGCAAAGGAAAATATTGAATGAATAACTTGACGCACCGAGCTTATTTACTTTCGTCTAAATAAAAAAAAAGTATTTCCCCAAGTTACAATAAGGTTTTCAGTTGATTATTAAACATATCCAAACCCTTAGTGAGGAGAGGGGGGAAGGGGAACTAATGTCATTGCTAATTTTCAAGTTATCCTTCCTCCCATCCAAGAGTTTTCACCTTGACATGAATGACAGACCTTGGATACGAACGAAGACACGCTAACACGCACCGTTCCATAATACCCAGCGAATGTTTTGGGGGGAATAGATTTGACAAAAGTGGATGAAACACAATATTCAGTACGCAGCGAAAATAAAAAGTAATATACACCAGATATTAGGACATTTATAATTATTATCAACTACTTAATGGATTTTCTATACAAACTAATACGAAATATATAAGATAGAAAAGTCAATATGCAATAAAACTGGTAAACTTTATCGAGAAAATTTTTATACACAAAACCGATTTTTAACGCAATATACAATAACCCGCAAGATTATAAACGGGAGACGTGACAACATGCAAACTGTACACACGCTGGCAACACTGATGAAGTGGACCTCAGTGTGTCAACAGGAAGATGTGTATAATTATTGTATGGAAAATCTTCACTATGACAATGACGAAGGGGGTGGAGGGGGAGACAGAGTTAATTTTTTACATGAAACAAAAATAAACAAATGTAGTTTTATGGAAAATTTCACATAAAGTTTACTAAAATGTGTGTCAAGTATGCTATCCCTGAGGCCCTCCTACCTCTCAGCTAACTCACTTGAGTGTATTTTGGGGGTGATAGCAGTAAGCTTCAGGAGCCCCAGTTGTCTCTTCAAATTCTGCGTGAAGAGCAGAATATCATCACAACACTCGCTCTCTGACCCACTCTTACTATCAGCGGGCACTTGGGTGTTGTGTACACTAGCTGTTGTGTTGTTACGAGGGATGCAGTTGTAATGCATTAAGTTGAAAGGCGAGTCACAGTGACACGAGTAATAAGGATTTATTTATACCAAAACACAATGCTTATTACAGAAAAATAGTTAATAGTTGCTCAGTCTATTAGTTTATATAAAGAAACGGGGTAATACGACAAACAGTAGCTCCACACTTTAACGTTCATGTCCAGAGAAATCTTTAGTGGCCACCTCGACAACACAGGTGCTGCCTACAGGTAACACCTCTCCGGACACCAACCATCTCCACGATAAAACAATAGTAATCTCCAAATTATTAAACACCTTCGACCTCAGGAACACATTCACGGGATATAAATATTAAAAGGTGGAAGAAACACAAACACAGTGTAAATAAAGAGGCTAATGTACACCACACATTACGACACACTGGCTGGACTTTCTTAACAAAATCCTCCAAACAACGTAAGAGTTTTTAACCAATATGCTATATATAATAAGATTGCAAAGTCAATATGCAATAAAGATTGCAGAATTTATCGAGAAAAATATCATACACAAATGAATTTTAAAGCAATATGCAATATACCGTAGGATTATACATGAGAGACGTGATAAAATGCAAAATCTCGAGGATTACTTGTCACACTGGCAACACTGAGGAGATGAACCTGACCGGACTTTTGTCACAAACAAATGTACAAAATAACTGTAAAAAAACATTTTGTAAACCTGAAAAAGGTAGAAAAATGTGCATAACCACTTTGAAACTTTTCTTACTTTTGAAAAAAATATTTATATCCTGAAAAATAATATACTATCTAATATGTATCTAAGATGCATCTTCCCTTCTGGAAAGTATTCTGCTCAACCTTGAAAAAGAAATATATTCTCTACGCCTTGTTACTTTTAAAACCTCTATTCTTAGCCTGTATTCGTAGCATTAATATGAATAAGTAATTAAGTTGCTGGTAATGAAGCTATCTCAGAAACCTAGATATAAGGAATATTTGGATCATCAGTAGTAGTACTGTGTGTACAGTATCAGCTCCAACACTCCCAGGCTTTCTGTACAAATAATTAATACAAATGAATCTTCACTCTTCACTCTTCACTCAGTCTTTTGTTTTCCTTCACAAGTCTTTCTTTTATCTTCTTGTATCTAAATTTCCTTTTCCCTTTTTCCGATTTCCAAATGATTGACTTACACAAACTCATTTTTCAAGGAACATTTTCCTCTACTTTCTCCCTGTCTGCGAACTCTAGCCCAGGCGGCTCTGCCAGGCGGTTTTCTTTTTCTGAGTTGGAGGGTAAAACTGAATACTCGTTCGACTGGCGCTTCTGCCCGACCCCCCTCGGCTCTTGCATATTTTCTTTCTCCCTATTCGACTATTGGTTCTACGCAGCCATTAACAATTTTAAGAAATAAATCCTTGTTTCCTGCACAGTTCCTTATCGCCTTCATTACCCCGCTTCTCACAGCTCACAGGTGTTACTAAAAAGGATAATTATAAAGCTCACTTGTCCAGAGATCCGTACAACAACAGTAATCACTTTTCATCTGTAAATTCTTCGGATGGGGAACCATTGTCGTAGGGTAAAGGGTGTAACGTTACCTTCCCTCAGTGATGATAAACGTTGTCATTACTTGATAAACTCACTATATGATATAAAGGGATAAATTAACGACCACAATACCATCTCCAGATACTATTTACTTTAAGCTTCACGAGAGAGACATGAGGAGCTTGGATTAAACACTGGATCAGCCCCTAAGTCGTGTTGGTCAGTTCAGCGGAAGACCATCAGGTGTCACCACTACCGAGGTCTTTGCCGCCATTGAGGAATATCTCACATACGATTTGTTTTTCTTACATTATCTCCATCATGGTTGGATATATCGAATCTTAAGAGAGAAAATAAAAACTGCCGCTGTAGAATTCATCAAAACATCCAAGTCATGAGTATCCTGGGAAGACCTCGGCAGGTTAACTCAAGAGAACATGATCCCAAACAGCTATTCAGATCCTTCTGGTGCATTGTAAAACTCGCCCTTCTACACCAACCAATAAAGTTCAATTTGGATGTCACTCTACCTCCCATTGTGGGTTTTTGTCATACATGGTTGTCACCCTATGGCGACTCTCCCAGCTCTCTTGGATGTCATTTCCTTGAATTGAAAATTCCAACACGGAGTCACTTCTTTCCGGACAACCATGTAAATGTGTTCGATTGTTCATAAGATTCTCTGAAGCTGTGTCCATCCCCTCTTTTATAAGTGATATATCCTAAACACACACCTACACCTTCACCTTCACCTACTACTACTACTACTACTGCACCTTCACCTTTTTTCTTTTTTTTTTCTTTTTTTAACGTGGCCTCCAGCCTCCCCCAATAGCCACACCTTCGCCACCATTTATTTACCTTAATATTAAATATCCTAATACATAAGAAGCTATCCTATCTGTGTTAAATTAGTTGAGCCGCAGATCTATGCGGCATTCAGTGACTGTAGCCTCATAGTCAATATCTGCAGCAGTTGTCGGAGTAGGGGCAGAAGCTCTCGTTCCCCTGAGGCAGAGCAAAGCCGACCGAAGGAGAGAGAAGGACAGTCGACATCTCATCCAGGCTGTAACATAACTTCTGGGCTGCTGCTTCTGTTCGGAGATCACTCCGCGAGTCTGGCGTAGAAACATCTTGCACTTGGGCCCATCCCACCAGAGGTTGTGAACACTAGAGGAGTGAAGCTGCCTTGATCAACATTTTGAATTCTCTCCCCATATGCCCTTCTCTTGTCGTTCTCGTTCCTCCTATGCGCAGCATCGAGAGCTAGGTTACGGTGACAAACGGCCATGGGATCAAAAATCCTGATGTCGAAGAAAGCTCGCTGTCCCCGCGTCCAGAATCCTCGAGCACTGACGTCCACACGGGCTTCGTTAGATGTGTTTGAAGTCCTGTGTTGGAAGATCTCGCCATCCAGTGGAAGGAGGGTCGGTTCTACCATGACGTCCCGGCAGATTTCCTTCAACATATTTGCTGTGAGATCCCTTACCTCGTCATGCCTCATGCATATGAAGCCCCCCTTCTTGCAGACCATGGCGTGATCGCCATCATAGGGAGAGCCACACACGCATTGGGAGGGCAAACCATCTACTGGCCAACCGTACCTTAGAGCAATGGCATCTGTGAATTCTTGTTTGTTAAGGCTGAAACCATTTGCCCTTATCGGTAACGTAGTTAACCAGTTCGAGGCGCCCACCTCCTGCGCTATAGCTACTTTTTTTGTCAAATTTTCTGGAACCTGCAGCAATAGTTGCTGCAACATGTCATTTTGGCAGTGCTGCCGATCTGTTGTAATGGACCTACGGATCTTATTAACTTCGCTGGTGTCCACTTCCCCTGTTGCATTCTGGGCTATTATGTGGTCAGTGAGGGCTGCCGTGAGCTTAAGTGAATTTTGATGTTCAGAGTCAGCAATCTCCTCTGGATTAGTTAGTCCCATCCCTCCCAGTCTTGGTGGAAGTGCAAGAAGTGTTCTTTCTGCTCGGGTTAAGTCAGGGTGTTTCACTAGTTTGGGAATGAACTTGACACTGATTGCTTCTTCCAAAGGGTGGAGGAGGGGTCCGATCTCAGGGATGGTACGCATCAGGTAGTTCCAACGATGCTTGACTCCATGTGTGAATGCTGCAAAGGCCGCATGTGGCTCTGTGTTAGCAATCTCCGATAGAGCTTGGATTTCGCTAACCCACTCATTCACCTTTCCCCTACGTACTGGGTCTTGAAGTCCGTAGTGCCAATTACTGCGCCTAGATGTCTTTGGCCGTCCTTAGTTATTTTGACCTCACTTTCGCCGAAAACCTCCACAGCCCGATCATAATGATCTGGCTTCACGATGAGGAAGGATTTGCTGGCGTTTGGGTGGTACCCTATTTGTGGACCTCGCGATGTTACCAGGTCCCACCACTTTTTGATGTCCTCCACTTTTCCTGCTCCTGTGAGGTCATCAGCATATGCCACTTGTTTGACCCCAGTTGTTTCATACTTTATTTCTTGTTGGAGCACTGATAGGCCTATTGCATACATTGCCATTGCAACGGGGTCCCCCTGTGTTGTTCCCTCGGTCGACTGTAGGATGGTATCACCTCGTAGAGCCTTGTTGTTTACTATGTAGAGGTCTGAAGGATTCCTATACGAATTTTCAACATACATCGCAAAGCTAGGACACTTGATCTTGATGTTGTGCAGTGCAGCCTTGCGGTTAAGTATGTTGAATGCGTTTGAAGCATCCACCAGGAGAACGGCCTCACAATCACGCTGCTCAAATATCAATCTCATGGCGTGAATGGCCGCCTCCCCACCAGCCTGGTGGCCAGCACACACTTGTAGGTTCCCTGCTGCTGCCCTGACATCGTCCTTTACCACCTCCATTATGCACTTTCCGATGATCCGCCTCAGCACTTCCCCCACCCCTATAGGTCTACATCCTGGTTTCTTTTCCAGAGGAATAAGGCGGCAGGCCGTCAGAGCCTGGAGGTGATGGCAGCAAGAGGATGCAAGCTTTCTTGCAAGGGTGGCAATGGCAGTGCAGAGATCGCTTGCTACAGGGCCAAACTTGTTTGTGCTGAGGATGACTCTCCAACCGTTTGCATCCAGACCTGAAGGGCCGGCTCCTCCTCGAGTCTTCAGTGCCTTTTTCCACACCATCTCTCCTGTTATTTTCTCGAACAGGACAGCATTTGGTGGGATATAGTCACCCTGGAACCGGATGCCTTCATCTTCGCTTGCAGGGGGATGTTTCTCTTTCAATAGTTTTAATGTCTCTCTGTTTATTGGCATCACTCCACTGGAGGATTCCTGTGTGAGAGATCTTACCGCGAGAGACACTTTTCCCACACGCATTTTGTTTCCAAATTTTCTTGCCACGTCATCGGTGTTTTGCTTTCCGTCACCCGTAGATTTTAGTCTCTCCTGCAGTGTTCTTGCTTCACATAGGAGATCATCTAGGGCCCCAGTCTGCCACATTGTCAATCTTCTCTTCATTGCTGCCACATTTTCTTTGTGCTTAGCCTTTGTGTGTGTCCTCTGACAAAATAGATGTGGTATTATTGCCAGTATTTGAAGAGCTAGGGGGGCGAGGAAGCGGTCCTGGGTGTAATCAGTCATGAAGTGAGTCATCTCCCGAATCATTTCTTTGGTGGCCGCACACTTGGGTGGTTCAAATAAGTTAGCGGGCGACCACTTGACAATTTCTGAGTAGGTTTCTTTGACCCATACGCCTGCATTTTCCATCGACATGCCTTTCCACTGAGGCGGCTGTCTCTCATTCTCCTCCTGGACACCTGCTACTGAGGGAGCAGCATTTATTAGTACTACATTTTCGGGTTGAGTAGACTCACTGCTATCATTTCGGATATCATCGGGTGGTTGGGTCCCGGCGATATCCACTGTGGCCGCCTGTGTCGGCTCCCTGCCACGTGGGTTCCGACACTGGTCTAGCTTCCTGCAATCCACACATGATCGGTTGTTTCTCGCACAAAGACAATTTGTGCGGTTTTGGTTCGGGCTAGCACAGACGCAGCAAAGACTGTTGCCAGGCATAGTGACCAGCACCTTCACCTACTACTGCACCTGCACCTGCACCAGCTACGCCTTCTAACAAATGACGTCAATTTAAGTATCGCCATAAATTACACCCAAACTATTTAATTAATATCAAACAATGAACAGGAGAAGGGGGAAAAGAAGGAAAAAAGAAGGAGGAGGAGAGAAAGGAGAGGGGAAGGAGAAGAAGAAGGAGGAGGAGGAAGAGAAGAAGGAAGAGAAGTAGGAGAAGGAATAGGTGAAAGAGGAGAAGGAGGAAGAGGAGGGGGTTGTCAAGCACTGTCGATCTCTGAGTTATTACAGCCTGTTATTTTCTTCCTTGCGTGATCCTGGAGGGGAGGAAGACAAGGCCACAGGGCCTGACACACACACAGGCGATCTTGAGGTGTGTGTGTGTGTGTGTGTGTGTGTGTGTGTGTGAGAAGGGTGCTAAGACAAGAAAACGAAAAAATGGGGAGAGATTAAGAAGGGTGGAGAGAGAGAGAGAGAGAGAGATGAGTAGTTGCAGCAGAGAGAAGTAAAACAAAAATGAAAGCGAATCAAGAAAGAAGTGGGAGGAGGAGGAAGACGAAGATAATGAGCCAGAAGGGATAGGGTGAGAGAGTGAAGATGGTGAAGGAAACTAGAGAAGGCCAAGACACGATAAATGGGATAATGGAAGAAAGAGAAGAACAAGAGGAACAAAGAGGGAAAGAAAAGTTAGTTTGTCAGTTATTAGGTTCACGGGGGTGATGAGAGATGTGTAATATTTATATATTAAAAGGTTTAATTACTTTCAAAATAGATTTAAATGTATATTACACTGGGCCTAAAAGTGGTAATATTTAGGGGAACTTTGGAAATGGATTTTGATTACGAAAATTAAATTTGGAATCGGGATCAGTTTAGAGCAGTCAATGGTGGTCAGATCCATTCAACTCTTAGATAAGTTTTTTGGTGAATAATAGTATTTCGTCTAGAGGGAAAAGTTGTGTGATAAACTTTGTTGTTCTGGAGTTTGTTTGGCGTCTATGGAAATCTGTTTGGAGAGAATATTGTCGACTTACATTCATACTGATTATTCATCATTTCTTGGGGGAAATTTATACTTAAGGTATAATTCTGTGCTAGTGGAGGGTAGAGCCGCGGGTGACTATGTGGGTACACAAAGAATGTCAAAAGATCTTCCAGTTTGGATGGTAAAATCAACTAATGATAATGATTAACAACACAACAGGTACTATACGTGAATTACTAGACGACTTGTAAGACGTTAAGAAACTGTCGCGGATGAAAGCGTCAGCATCGCACCTTTGGCAGACCGTCGCGATCTTATTGCTGTGAAGGAATTCAATCTCCAAGGCAGTAGCATCGGACCGCTCTGCAAGGTATTCTATCCTATCATAAGATGCTTCGTCGCTGCTTTCAAAATGCATTTACACCGCTGAGAAAGGCGTCGAACTCAATCTAAACGTTTACTATTTTTAGAAAGGCCATCAAAGGGTGGAAAATATTGTGGTATATTATTGCTGGTGCTCTGTAACCACGAGTTGGGTGCATTTGTCGAGGAAATATATTTTCAGGGACATTTTTGGCCGACTTCACCGGGTAAAATAACAATGAAATTTTGTTATGAAGTTGTCGATCGACGTAATTACTTTCTCTTCTGGTTGGAGACTAAAGGAAAAATAGGAAAAATAATTTGTTTTATGAATTTTGAGTGAAGTGTTAGTTTAATGGAACGGCAGCCAGCGTACCTGTGATGAAAGATGAAAATATTTATGCGGGATTTTTTTTTTTTTAAGGGGTAACAGTGTGAGAGGAAAGTGTTGTTGCTGTGACGTGTGTCTGACTGTCACTGTTGACGGACGGGGCAGTACAGGAGCTGACTCATAGCTAATTTATTGTACTTTGTCAGGATAATTGACTTACGTGTTCTAAAACATTGATAACACTGATGATGTTAGCGAGTGGAGCAAAAAGTTGTTATTGTGAAGGGATAAAGAGATTGTTTGATGGGGTGTGATGAACTGTACAGCATCATATCACTGTAAGGATTTAACGATAAATAACAGTTCCAAACAAAGACAATTATCCAAGTAGTCCTAAATTAGTCCTCCATCATCAATCATAAAAGCAAGTAATTTTTTTTTACCATAGCAAACCCTTTACGTACAGAGACTTACCATGAAAGTTATTAAGATCTGAAAGTTGAAAAATATAAAATAACTTAAATTATCGTCCCAGTCTGCTCGATACTTTACACCATGTCTTTAATACACTTACGAGCCTCTAAGTCCCTCTCCTGTTCTATTGCCCACACCTTCGGATAATGGATATCTCCCTGTACACCTTTCCATCCCCACACACACACACACACACACACACACACACACACACACACCTCGATGAGTCTATACCTTGGATTTTGGTGGTGATTAGCCATTCCATTCATCACTGGTGCGTCTGACAGATGCTGATGGATTAGCCAGCTCCTTGATAGAATTGATCACAGCCAATAGCCAATAACAACTGATCATCGTATCTGATAACGTTAGGTTGCGTTACCATGACAACCCTCTCTATACCAGTTACTGTATATGACTGTTACTAAGGCAGCTCTAACACTCGGCCTATGACTGACTTCTTGGGGTACTATTATTAACAGTTAGGTTAGGTTAATTTTTTACACTGGTTTGATTTTTTTTTACTGCATCATGGTCCAGGAACATTAGGTTCGTCACCCGAAAAAAATAAATAAATAAAACTATCCCACAGCTGTAAATGGCAAAAATAGTTTCTAAACACCTTGTTGTAACACATAGCAAAAGTTGCCAACTTTACTGTGCGAGTTTAATTGTGGAAAATCGTTATGTAGTTTAGGTGGAGTTTAGTCTAGTTTAAAGGAGAAATTTGGGGTTGATACTACAATTTGCACCAAAACTTTGTCATTTATCAACTGAAACATAATGATTTAGTCAATTATAATACAAAAAAGACGTAATAATATAACCATAACTTTACATAGGACAAGAGATAATATAATGTATTTGTGAATGTAAAATAAATCTGACTCTTATACCCAAGTGCAATATGGAGGGCAAACATACACCTTGCATTGACTCTACAACATCCTAGAGGGGGTTATCAGTATCGCAGCGGCCCGGTTCAATGGTAGTGAGAGCCTTCCATCACGTGTAGAAAGTGCATCTCCTTTCTTATTAAATACATCGTGTTGAATGGACCATACCTGACGTAGCTACATTGAAGGCCATAAACGAAAAGGCAATGTGAAAAGGCCCAATGTTTACCTGTGGAAGAACTTAATCATGAAAATTGAAAGTCTATTGTGAGGTGAAGACGACAGCAGGCACGTAGAGAAAGAAACTAAATATAGAAAAGTTGTGATGTGTTGAGTATATTATTTATAGACAGCGTTGAGCAGTGGGACTTTGAGCGGGAGGAAGAGTGACGTAACACTGTTGTATCGCCTAAGTTAAAAAGAGACCTAGTGGCAGGTTTTGCTAAAGGCCATAATGTACTCGTAAACGGTGTAGGCCTATATCTAAATTCCAAGGCCACATAGGCAGATAATGTAACGCTAATCATCATCAAAGACAAATTAAATAACTAAGCAGAGTAAGAGTAAAGTACATATGATGACATTAAAGAGGATGGTTATTGCAGACTAATGTAGCAGCAGTCTGGCCTGATGAGTCCTACCTGTTTCAACTTTGAGTGCACAACATCTCTAAGAAAAACCTATTGA
Source organism: Homarus americanus (assembly GCF_018991925.1). Taxonomy (NCBI): domain Eukaryota; kingdom Metazoa; phylum Arthropoda; class Malacostraca; order Decapoda; family Nephropidae; genus Homarus; species Homarus americanus. Next base: position 446,226 of record NW_024724199.1, on the reverse strand, counting down.
ATAAAAAAAATAAGGTGTATCGGAGTAAGGTAAACGCTTGCCACAGGATTCAAATTAATTAACAGAATATTGAGGAAGGGACGATCAATACTTAATATTCTGAATAAGAAGAAGAAATGCCTAGGTGAGAGTGAGAGAGAGTCAGGTGTCATAGTACTGTCTCAGGTGTGGTCATGGCAGTAGCGACCACAAGGATGTGTGTCTTTAGTGTTGTGACTGTCAGGTAGCACAGTACTGTAAGACTCAGCAGGAATGGTGGCATGGTGTCATCCCAGTCGGCGAGGGAGTGTTTTGTTTGGTCGGCAAAAAAATATGAAATATTTTAATTGGGAACAGTTGACCAATATGTAGTTATTCTGTGAGATAAATATACAGTATAAAATATATATCCCTGATTCAGAACCAAGTCAAAGGTCCCGGTAAGGAAGACACTGATTACAGTTCCTAAATCAGTGTTTTATTATCACTATATTGATGTTTTGTAACTATAAGAGAGTGAAGGGAAGATTTTAGCCACAGGCGGAGGAGAGGAGGAAGCGCATGGAGACTGACCACCCTCAGTTGGGTGATATGGTATAATTGCCGTTCAGGGCTGATGGAAGAGAGAGAGAGAGAAACATCGACGACAATATTAAATGAATTACTGAAATACTTAAAGACGACATGAATTATCACTCCCAGCTATATTAGTCTTCAGAGCACTAATGGAGAAGTAGCATTGCCTTTTAAACCTATTTATTGAAAAGAATTATATACATGACACTGATACACGAGGGTAATAATGACCTATCTCTAACTACTCCAAGACCTCCGCAACTGTCAATATTTACCAAAACAAATTAGAATGACGTCACATGTGTTCGCCGATGCCCTACCCGGATATGCTGTACAGTTTCGTTATATATATATATATATATCAACAGAGAAACAAGATTAACGTTCGTATAATGAAAATGACTCGTTGTGGAGAGATCGTTAGCCAGCACTCGACTATCCAGAGAGCCAGGTCACTCAACTACCACAAGAACCAGGTCACTCAACAGTTCCGAAGATCGAGTTCCTTGAGACGATATTACACTCCTTGATCATCGTTACATGGTCTCTCCTACTTGTTACCCCCAGAGCAACGATCATGACCTAACATTCTGGCCAGTTTAGTGATGGGTTAATGAGGTCACACGCTTGGCACAACCCTTGTAGAAGCTAATTTAGTAAGGCGCAAATGAGAGCAAGCCACTGTTCACTATCAACAAGTTATCATAAGTACAGACTTACTAATGAACTCAGACAAGAGACAGTGTTCTGGGAGTGGTGTGAGGAGAGACTTAGGTTAGGTTAGGTTAGGTTAGGTTAGGTTACGTCTGTAGTCAACCCCACTATTAATGTGTGTGCGGTTCTTACCCTCGTGTAGTTTTTATAACACACACACACACAGTAGATTAAATCATTTTCCCATACACAAGGAGACAGTGTGGTCGACTTCCTTCAATACTGTAAAAGCAGGTTAGGATTAGAACACATTACGATTGGGGCCCATTAGAATTAGAACACGGTAGGATTGGACCCCAATAAGATAAAAACACAGCAGGATTAGGGCCCATTAGAATAAGTACATAGAAGGATAGGGGCCCATTAGGATTATAACAGTAGGATTGGGGCCCAGTAGGCTTGGGGCTCAGTAGGCTTAGAATACGGTAAGATTGGGACCCATTAGGACTAGGAGGAACCTATTAAAACTCGGTCCTACGTAACCGGTCGCCCAAGGAAGTGAAGACCCGGAACTCAGAAGGCATTTTATTACCCATCAAACTAAACTGTCGCACACAAAAATACTGAAAATGGCAGAAAGAATTTAATTGAATTTCCAACTTTCCGCTGCACCTCTCGTTCATTAAAGGTCCTTTGAGAGAACCTGGCGCAGAAGGTTAGAGTATAGGGGAGGGGGATGGAGAAAGCTCTCTCTCTCTCTCTCTCTCTCTCTCTCTCTCTCTCTCTCTCTCTCTCTCTCTCTCTCTCTCTCTCTCTCTCTCTCTCTCTCACATCTACTGTGTCTTTCGTCTCGTTTGTCTCCTGAAGGTTTGGTCTCGTGTCTTTTCTGAAGGTCTCGTCTCGTGTGTCTCGTGGTCTAATAATCATCCAGAGTTCAGAGTCCTCGATATTTTATAAGTAAAGGATACGTCATATTTTCCCTAATAAATGATATATGAAAAATTATACATGATGAACGATACATAAGAAATCATACATAACAATGGACAGATGATACATTCTACATTATAAATGATATAAGATAAACATGATGTATGATACACAATATATGATAGACGGTAGATTATAAATGTTAGATAACAGATTATAGTCTTATATATCATAGTACATCAATAATTATATATATATTCACCACATATCACATATTAGGGAAATTTTTCACCATCTCAAAACTCCAGTTAGCGAGGAAAGGGAAAATAAAGCATCACACATCCCCAGGTGAGAGACAACACACACACACACACACACACACACACACACACACACACACACACACACACACACACACACACACATGATCATCTCTGTATGATTCTATAGGGAAGAAAAACACAAAAACAATCAACATAGGAATTTCCACGACGCGTCCGACCATAGCTTCTACAAGAGACCCACTTAAGAGGCATCAAAGGACAAACTCCTTCACACGAAGTCAAGGTGAGAGACACGAACAGGAGAGGGTGGGAAAGGAGTTCAAGAGGGAAGGAAAAAGGGGTTAAAGAGGAGAACCCCCCACCCCACCCCTTCTCACCTAACACCCCCCTCCCCAACCCCTTCCCCGCCACACCCCCCGCCCTCTCATTTTTTTTAGATCTTCCGGAACAATCTTTGTAGTTTCAAGCTGTAGCGGCCCCCGGCCATTGTGTCTTTAAGTTGATACAGAGAGTTAGGGAAAGGTCTGGTGCAACCATCAAAAGAGAGGTTTTACGTGGTGAGGGAGGGAGGGAGGGAGGGAGAGGATGATGAGTGAGAAAGAGAGAAAGCATGAGAGGAGGGGATAATGAGAGAGGCTGAGAGAAACAGAGGAGGGCGGGAGGGGATAATGTAAGAGAGAAAGAGGGGATGAGACAATAAAAGAAAGAGAGAGAGAAACTTTACAGAGGCGAGAAACTGATAATATAAATAATGAAACGATAAAGAAAGAAAAATGACTTGCAAGGAAACAAAAATAAATACATGAGGTGAAGGATAAACATTGATAAACGAAACTAAGGTAAAATAGAAAGCTACTTAAAGAGAGAGAGGTCCACATAATAAATAGAAGACTCGCAATTATTTGTAAAACATAAAAAAATAAATTTCAAACTTCAATATAACTATGCGAAATGACATACAAAAATTTCACACGCTAATAAAAATGACTTTTTTTATAAACTTGAAAATGACCTTTTTTCAGAGTTTGAATTTTTTTCGTATTTAGACATTTAATTAACCTGGTTTTAATAAATAGCCTGCATGTGTAATTTTTTTTTCCTGTGGAGCCACGAGAGGATTCTGAATATTTTAATAGAAAGAAAGAAAGAAAGAAGAAAGAGAGAAAGAAATAAAGAAAGAAAGAAAGAAAGAAAGAAAGAAAATATGGAGGGAATGACACACACACACACACACACACACACACACACACACACACACACACACACACACACATGAATCAAATATACTGATCTAGACAGCGACAGTACAGCGAGGGCAGTGAGAGTGTCTGATACCTTAAGGAAGTGTCGCCGCGAATTACACTTATTCAGGTGGATGCTGGGCGGAGTGCGGGGATGGCAGGCGACAGAGATGGGGAGAGATACTTGGTTGAGAGGGAGACTTGAGTGAGCGGAGACAGCAGTGAGAGGAGACATCAGTAAGAGGAGACAGCGGTGAGAAGAGACAGCAGTGAGAGGAGACAGCAGTAAGAGGAGACAGTGGTGAAAGGAGATAGTGTAAGAGGAGACAGTGGTGAGAGGAGACAGTGGTGAGAGAAGACAGCAGTGAGAGGAGACAAGGGTGAGAGGAGACAGTGGTGAGAGGAGATAGTGTAAGAGGAGACAGAGTGAGAGGAGACAAGGGTGAGAGGAGACAGCGGTGAGGGAGACAAGGGTGAGAGAGACAGCGGTGAGAGGAACAAGGGTGAAAGGAGACAAGGGTGAGAGGAGACCAGTGAGAGGAGACAATGGTGAGAGGAGACAGCGGTGGAGGGAGACAAAGGGTGAGGAGGAGACCAGTGAGAGGAGACAATGGTGAGAGGGAGACAGCAGTGAGAGGAGACAAGGGTGAGAGAGGAGACCAGTGAGAGGAGACAATGGTGAGAGGAGACAGCGGTGAGAGGAGACAAGGGTGAGAGGAGACCAGTGAGAGGAGACAAGGGTGAGAGGAGACCAGTGAGAGGAGACAAGGGTGAGAGGAGACCAGTGAGAGGAGACAAGGGTGAGAGGAGACAAGGGTGAGAGGAGACAAGGGTGAGAGGAGACCAGTGAGAGGAGACAAGGGTGAGAGAAAGGGGTGTGAGACAAGCTGTTAATAACCATTTACATACATTACTCTGGATGAAGACGAGATGGAAACTAACACTGGCAGTAAGACCTCCCTACCTCCCTGTCTCTCCCTCAAACACACACACACACACACACACACACACACACACACACACACACACACACACACACAGCAAGGTATAATTTATTTTTCGTACCGGAGTGTTTTTGTATTTTTATTTTATTTTATTTTATTTTTTTTGCAAAGGTGACATTACCCCATATAAAGTAATCCCACCTTCCATGACGCAGAAAATGTAATCCCACGCTGACACAGGAATTGTAATCTCCCTTTGACAATGACCTACACTGCCTGATACATGAGGTGTAATCTCTCTCTCCCTCTCCCCCATCTCACTATTCTGGTACAGGAACTGCAAATTCCTTTTCCTGAAACGTAATTCGGTAATTAATAATTAATGAATTATTGAGAAAGCCATTCATGAACCCTAATGAAATTCGAACCTGCATCGTTAAGTTGTCAAAAGCTGTCGACTTAATCCGCCATACTGATCGAGTTCCTATTACCTCAAGTCGCGAGTTCGATTCCAAATTGACACTCCCAATATTATTAACATATTATGATTCACAAAGCAAAAAATACCCCATTAGAAAGTAGGAGTTCCACAAAATATTTTTAGAAATAAGATTTGTTTTTTTGTTACATGCAATATACAGGAATGTGTAATACGGTCACTCAAAACGAAGCACTGACCACCGAAAGTAAATAACTAACTAAAAAGTAAGACTAACAGAAAATAAAGCAGAAGAAAAAAAAAAACAAGAGCTGAATTCAATCTATTTGTTGGGGTCACTACCCAGCCTATCATAATATCTTAAACTTGGCAAGCGAGGAAAAATTTTCTCATGATCTTCCACGGTTCCAAAAAAAAAAAGAGCTTTCATGATAAAACTATGTAAAGTCCTGTCGACATTTTCCGATACATTGCGCGAAAAATTCCTACCAATGTTCGTCCCGGATCAAGAAAGTTCTAAAGTAAATTTCATGGTTTACGTGCTCGGGTGAGTGTAGTTTTTACATGAGTTTCGTTTGTGTTTTTAATGGAGAGATTTGGGATGTTTTCAGGTTGATGTTATACGCTCGGTGTTTGGGATTTATAGTGGAAGTTTGGATAGCGGTTGTGGCTGAGGTAGTGTCGTGTTCGTGGTGGTATCGTGGTTGTGGTAGTGTCGTGGTTGTGGTGGTATCGCAGTTGTGGTAGTGTCGTGGTTGTGGTGGTATCGTGGTTTTGGTTGTATCGTGGTTGTGGAGGTATCGTATTTGTGGTGGTATCGTGGTTTTGGTTGTATCGTGGTTGTGTTGGTATCGTAGTTGTGATAGTGTGTCGTGGTTGTGGTGGTATCTCGTGGTTGTGGTGGTGTCGTGGTTGTGATGGTATCGTAGTTGTGGTAGTGTCGTGGTTGTGGTGGTATCGTAGTTGTGGTAGTGTCGTGGTTGTGATGGTATCGTAGTTGTGGTAGTGCCGTGGTGGTATCATAGTTGTGGTTGTGGTAGTATCGTAGTTGTGATAGTGTCGTGGTTGTGATGGTAACGTAGTGTCGTGGTTGTGGTGTGTGGTAGTGTAGTGGTTGTGGTGGTATTATAGTTGTGGTAGTGTCGTGGTTGTGATGGTATCGTAGTTGTGGTAGTGTCGTGGTTGTGATGGTATCGTAGTTGTGGTAGTGTCGTGGTTGTGGTGGTATCATAATTATGGTAGTGTAGTGGTTGTGGTGGTATCATAGTTGTGGTAGTGTCGTGGTTGTAGCCGTGGTAGTGTTGTGGTTCTGGTAGTATTGTGGACTGTACACCTCGGAACAGGAAGATAAAGAAGCATAATTAACTCTGAGAAGAGAGTGAATACCTTGCATTTAAAGGTTTCCGTGTGTGTGTCTTGTATCTACAAATGAAGGAATAGTCGATGAAGTCAACAGCAAAATACAACACAAAAAGGTATTGTTGTACAGAAAAAAAAAGTCTCCCTCGACAGGACCTTGATCCAACGAGACCCGACAACCTCCTGCAGGACGAGAGCAGTTGGTATTCATCCAGAGAACAAACAGAGAAAAGTTAATTGAGCCAAATTAAAAATAGGGGCGGCCAAATACAGCAGCGTTTAAGGTACTATACTATAACTGTAAGGCAGAAAACTGTAGACGTTTGAAGAAATTGACAAAACTTGAAATTAATTCCTGTTGTCTTCATAAATAAAAATAAAATAAGTCTGATTCAATTAAATAAAATATGGATAGAATATTCTATTCAAAAAATTATCATTATATATATGAGAACTGGAAAGACATATGTAATCTAAAGTAACTTAATACTTAATAACCTCCTTATTGTCTCACATACAATTCCTATTCAGCATTGTAAAAAAAATCGAGAAACGTCAGTATTAGTGGGACCCAAAAATCTGTCATGAACTTATCGGAATCTAATTTTATGGTTAACGCGTAAACAGAATTGTATTTTACAGGATGAGGTGTAATGGGTTTAGTCAATTTCACCAACTCTGACATCAAAATTGGTAAGGCTTATTAAGACACTTTAGCAATAATAACCAATAATATTCGTAAATGATCTAAATTACCATATCTTTACCCCAACTTATATATATAAAAACAAATTCCAGAAATTACCTTACAACCACACATTATTGACCAGAAAACACTACACTACACTAACCCAACCTAACCTAACCTAACCTAAATATTATGTAGGAAAATAAGGAGTGGTGGAGCCATAACAGGGAAATTATCTGAGAGAATTAGCAAGGCGAAACAGAATGGGCGGGAATAATGAGGACTTAATGAAGGGAAAGAATACGACCACGCAGGTGTGCAAAATTGCTCGTGGAATTACGAGTATGTTGCTTGGAGCCTCGAGATTCCTGGAGCCTCAGGTTGTTGTTAGAATTGGGGTTCCTAGAGCGGTGGTGAGAGTTTGGATCCCCGGAAGACTCGGGTTGTAGGAAGATCTGGGGAGTAGGTGGAAAGAGCTCATTGGTTGTAAACGTGCTGGAAAAGGTGTTGTTGATTGCAGAAAGAGTCGTTTAATTGCTGGAAGACTCAATTACTTGCTTAAAAAGTTACCTCATTGCTGGAATATTTGTTTGGCTACTGGCAAAGTTTGTAGAATACTGGATGTGTTGTTGGTTTACTGGAAACAAAAATATTTAGCTGTTGGAGGAGTCGTCGGTTGACTAGAAGAATTAGTTGGCTGCTGGAAGAGTAAACTGAATCCTGGAAGAGTTAACTGGCTACTGGAAGAGTAAACTAGCTGCTGGAAGAATTGCTGGCTTGCTGGGAAAAAGTTTTGAGTTCCTAAAAGAATTTATGTTTTGTTGCTGGAAAAGTAATTTGAGCTGCAGAGAGTGTTCTTGTGTTCCAAGAAGAAGGTTTTTGGATCGCCAAGTGATGACAGGTAAAACTGATACGTCACTCCAGATTGAAGCTGACACCAGAGGTTTGGACTCGTCAACTTTGATCAATTTTCTCATTTATGCAAAATCAACACAGATAAAAGATATGATATGTAGATTTAAAGATTGATATACAAAAGATAAGGAGAGACAAGGATAAAAGAGAGAGATTAGACAGAAATACGTTGGTAGAGAGAAAGATAAGAAGGTAGAATATAACGAACAGATAGTTATGGAAAGAGAAACAGAGAGAGAGAGATAGAAAAATATAGTATGTGTGTGTGAGAGAGAGTTGAAAAAAAAAGTCATCAAATGTTTCATAACTTTAGATAGAATTTCCGATTAACCAAAAAATCATCTTCAGGAGGAACATAACACATGACCATTTCATCGTCCAGACATTATCAAGATAAGAGTAACCTAATCTAATCCACTCAATCTGAGGCTCACAGGTGTTGTTGGGAATGGACTGGTCGATGTAGCTGTGGGTTTACTGAAGAAGAAGAAGAAGAAAAAACACACTCGGTATTTACTCTCTTACAATGAGAAGATCTTTACCGAACTTCCTTTACTGTTAGTTTCCTCCGAGGCTAAACTATAACCTGCCTAAATTGGTTCAAATTGGGTTTTAATTGTCCAGTTTCTTTTAAGCGATTCTAATTAGTCCTAATGAGCTCGGAACAAGGATAGTTTTGAAAGTTGCAGCTGTGACTCACTGCCAGGAATGGGACTCAAAGATAACCTCTTGTTTAATCATCTCTCTCTCTCTCTCTCTCTCTCTCACACACATTTTTGTCCATGTCTTTCTCTTATTATGACTATTTATCTCTCTTTTTCTCTCTATCTGGATTTATGACGAAAAACTGAGGAAAGATTGTGTGATGGTAAGGTTAGGATGTATGAGGGAGAGGTTAGTTAAGATGGATGTGTGAGGTAAAAGACAACTGTTGTGCTCTGAACCTTAACTAGGGCAATGATACACAATCTTGAATCCAAAGTCATTACCCAGGTGAAATTTTATACGAGTTAACGACAGAGAAAGAGACGGCTGGATAACTACACCTGCACTTCATTGATTAATATCTGTAAACCCAAAGACGTTAACGCTGTGTGTGTGTGTGTGTGTGTGTAGATAATTTACCAGCCTGATTATCAAGCGTTAGTTAAGTCTCCACATTTGAGTACTTTGTGGGAGGCGGCGTAATAAGACGAGTTTTTCCAGCGCCTCTCACTCTCTTCAGCGTCTCTCACTGGTGTCTATGTCTTCAAGAAGGAGAGAAAGAAAGAGAGAGTGTGAGGCTTTCTTGGTCTGTGTTTTAAGGTCTTTTGAAGTCCGTGCGGTTAAAGCCTTCGGTATCCCTTTCAACACAGCACAGCCTTTGTCCTTCCAAATGGTGTAGCTCACTATATATTCGCAGTGAAATTATTTGAAAGTGAACCACTAACAGGTAAAAAGGGTTTTTTTCAGACTTTCTGGAGCGATTTTTTTCTTTCTTTCTTTCGGGGAGTTTCATGGTCTTTGAATTATTGGTTTTAAACAATATGGTAGAGATTATACCCTTTAGTATTATTGGCAACTCTCTCTCTCTCTCTCTCTCTCTCTCTTGTGTATCGTTATTTCTCTGTTTCTTGTTATCAAGGTCCACACTATACCGACTTCAACACCACAAAGCCCCACACTAAGGATGATCACGAGCAGGAGGACAGGCAGATGGGAATTAATATCTATAATCGATGCCTGGAGGTGTAAGCGTTAACGGCTCAGTTTAGGTTAGGTTAGGTTAGGTTAGGTTAGGTTAGGTTAGGTTAGGTTAGGTTACACGTAGTGACAGAGAGTCCAGATCAATCAGGGTTAAGCTCGGCGTGTAGTGGTTTTGGCTGGGTGGGAACACACTCAGCGCAGCCCTGGTCAGATTACTTAACGGCAGGTGGCAGGTTGTGGATCACCTTCCAGCGAGAGGACAGCGTTCATGGGTGGTGGTGAGCTGGTGGTATTGATGTTGGGGAAAGTGATGCACATTTTGTATTGCTAAAATGGTTATTGGGTCAACTGCTTCGTGACAACCGCTGACGGAGAACAAACATCATGCTCATCTTCTATCACGTGACTGCAAAATCCTACACTAGCCAACACCCCTTCCTCGTCAGCTTTAATAGAACACTGATTTAAGCTCTTTTAGAATGACTTACAGTATACATTAATAATTCCTGAGTATATTGATTAATGCTTGGAATGTAAGACAAAAATCAGCGGTTTTAGTACGAAATTTGGGGTACAATTCCGGGTCTTCTTTTGGTCCCTGAAAGAGATTAAAACTAATAAGACTCCCATTTTGTTTACTCTTCCGATGATACGATCCGATCTAATCAAAGTCAAAACAACTCTTTCTAACCTAAGTTAACCTGACATAAACATCTTTGGGTAGTTTAGAGTTAGATTAAGTTCGGTTGGTTTACGTCGTGTGCCTTAGGACAAAAAAAAAAAGGTTAAAGCGATAGCGTTCGTGACATTCCATATTTTTTTTAGTGGGTCATTTCACGGCGTGTCATGCAGGCAGGCGGGCGGGAGGGTCAATGACTTCCCATGGAGAAAATATTTCCTTCAATATTTGAGGGAATTTTATCTACTGAATCTATCGAGGGAAATTTACACCCGTCATTTTTTAAAATTTTCCCGGTTTTTGAGCCTCAGATTTTCCCCGGTTGAAAAAGACAGATTAATATTGAATTGATGGCTATCTAGAAAACATCATTCATATGCACTTACCCGCAGACCATGTGAAACGGAAAAAAAGGTCACAGTCAAAATACAAAATGATTTATACTGTAGAGGAACTGTATCGGGTATAATGTAGTCGTAGGTACAGTCCAGATAGTCCAAGGCATCATACACTTTTCTGTATGTTTAATAAATCTAAAGAGTTGATCCTATGGTGATAAAATGATAATTCTGAAGGTTCCTTACGCGAATATCCTCAAAAACAAAAAATAAAACTCATGGATTATTTGTGTAGTAATATGTCTGTTTTCTGTTGTCAAGAAGCATGATGGATTTTATAGATTTTAACAAGATGAGATAGTTGACTCACTTAGCAGTCTATAGCTATTTAATGCAATAGAAGGATTTTAATAAACGTTTCAGAAATATGTAATTTTATATACATATACAAGAATTTATACTGTATGTGTACGTGTTGGGTTGAATTTACGTGTATGTATATGTATGTGATTGCCAGTACAATTGTGTGCGTGTTAGTGCCTTATGTGTTGGTGGATAACATAAACTGTATATAACGTTGGGCCAGGATCACCACAACAGCACTCTCGACCCCCGGGTATGACACAGACCTATCAAGTCACACATGCTTGCGCGGCGTAATGAGGTATTGTGTGTACGTATTGTTTGGGGAAGGCAATGATGCATTTACCCATAGGCTTTCCACGTCTCTGTTACCACCAATGAACTTAACGTATCAACGCACCTGTGTGTATATTGCTGAAATATTGCATTAATTTTGTGCTACGTGTGTCACTAAACCTATTATAGACAGTAATGAAGAAGTACCTTAAACAGTGGAATGGCAAATACGAACATCCGTAGATATCCACCACGTACAGTTGACAGATATTCACGTACAGTTAACAGGTATTCATGTACAGTTAACAGATATTCACGTCCAGTTAACAGATATTCACGTACAGTTAACAGATATTCACGTACAGTTAACAGATATTCACGTCCAGTTAACAGATATTCACGTACAGTTAACAGATATTCACGTCCAGTTAATATGGTATGCATAAAAAGTTACTCACGAAGGCATAAACACGACAGAAAACGACACAAAATTAAGTCATGGGCCAAACTAATTACTGATGCCCGGACCTGGAAATAAGACTCTTAACTTCCCACTAAAACTTCAGCACTGATTTGCCTCGTGTAAGTTGAAGTTATTGACAGCGTAGTGTGGAGCAGATTGGGATAAGTTACAGGTTTGGTTAGGTTAGGTTAGGCTATATTTTTAGACCCGTACCATCGTATATGGATCTCCCAAATTATGTATGTCAAATATCGTATACATATAATATTCATACACATGCACATACACTATACACACGTACACAACCCCTCCTCCCCTCGATACAAGACAGAAATACCTTCTATAACACAGACATACAGTACAAGCACATTAACACACACTAAATACAACATTCACCCAACTCTCTCACCAACGCACATTCAGACACAAACACATTAAGACGGGGTGAACTACATCAACACCCACACTTACACCCTGGCGGCTACACTCGGAACCAACACCCACACCTACACCCTGGCGGCTACACTCGGAACCAACACCCACACCTACACCCTGGCGGCTACACTCGGAACCAACACCCACACTTACACCCAGGCGGCTACACTAGGAACCAACACCCACACTTACACCCTGGCGGCTATACTCGGAACCAACACCCACACCTACACCCAGGCGGCTACACTCGGAACCAACACCCACACTTACACCCTGGCGGCTATACTCGGAACCATCACAATAAACAACATATCTCAGCCTAACCTCGTCTGTCTTGGTCGAATCAAACAAGTAGCTTACAAGGTCATTTGCTATTTATTTATCAGGATTACACTAAATATTTCCTAGTTTTTCAGTCGTTCTCACTAGTTCATTGGGAGAAAAGAGGAAGAGCGGACACACACGCACGCACGCACGCTCACACACACACACACACACAGAAGAAGTGAGAAAGAGAGCGAAACAAAGAGACAGAGAGAAGCGTTTTGAATCCCTCAGTCAACTATACAAGAGGTTTTGACAGAAAGGTGAAAAACCAAGTAGCTCACCTCAAGGACACCAGGTGATAGTGGTAATAGTGGTAGTAGCGATAGTGGTAGTGGCGATAGTGGTAGTGGTGATGGTGGTAGTAGCGATAGTAGTAGTGGTGATTGTGGTGGTAGTGGTGATGGTAGTGATAGTGATGTAGTGTGTTTGTGGTGATGGTGTGGTTGGTAGTGGTGATGGTGATGATGGTAGGTGCTCCTCGCCCTGGTTTCAGCTGCTCCTCCTCCTCCTCCTCGCCACCATCATCATTTTCTACTTATGTCGTAAATACATCCACACCAGCATTAAACTCCAGGTCTGCCCGGCATGACTAATGGACTTACTGTGTGCGGAAACTCTCTCTGTTTCTGATGAACTTTTATCCAACTTTTGCGGTAATTTCTACTATGAATGGAGGTCTTACTATCTCCGTCGTAATATTAAACCAAACTTTATAAGTGTTAAAACATAAACAAAGCCTTTTACTGTGATACAAACGATGCCTTATTACTTGGTATATAAACCAAGCATTATTACTGGTATATAAACAAAGCATTATTAATTTGACATAAACCAAATCGTTTTACTACAGTATACACCACATCTTATTACAGCTGTGAAAGCCAAATTTAAACACTCATGTTCACCCCCCCTCATCTTCACCCCACCTCATTTTCACCCCACCTCATCTTCACCCCACCTCATTTTCACTCACCTCATTTTACCCTCCTCATTTTCACCCCACCTCATCTTCACTGCACCTCATCTTCACGCACCTCATCTTCATTCCCACCTCATCTTCACCCGCACCTCATCTTCACCCCCACCTCATCTTCACCCCCACCTCATTTTCACCCTCATCATCTTCAATTCCCCACCTCATCTTCTGCACCCCATCTTCACCCCACCTCATCTTCACCCCACCTCATCTTCACCTCCCACCTCATCTTCATCTTCACCCACCTCATCTTCACCCCCACCTCATTTTCACCCTCATCATCTTCAATTCCCCACCTCATCTTCACGCACCTCATCTTCACCCCACCTCATCTTCACCCCACCTCATCTTCACCCCACCTCATCTTCACCCCACCTCATCTTCACCCCACCTCATTTTCACCCCACCTCATCTTCCCCTTTCCCTCCTCTAGCTAATAAGCCTGAAAATTAATCTAAAATATTTAATTCCACGTATGGGCTTTTCCCTTCGGCTTCCTACATCAATCTCAATTAATGTTGGCTAGTGAGTCTCGACGGTAATTCCGAGCCATAGCGAGAGCCTGTAAATTGTTCACAATGACCTTGGGATGTTATTGTTGTGTGCATTTCCATTTGTTTACCATTTATATAAAGGGTAATTCCATTTACAGCGATGCCAATGTGAATTCCTCGCACCTTAACAATTCCTCAAGATTGTCTATCGTAAGGCTATGGGTGCTAGTGAGGGAACACGTGTTTATGTGTTTGTAAGTCAGATTTATTCCATTTTGAATGTGCTTTCATATATGCCTGTGGTTGTTTTTAACAAATGGAAGAACTCTTATGTGTATGCAACACGTAACGTCACACACACACACACACACAAATATATATGTGTGTGGTATATGGTTAGTTTGTGTGTGCTACTTTAAGTCATAACTGTGTGCATTATTACGACGCCTCTAAACTGAGTGCCATTTAGCACAAGCGTTGCCAGGGTCACTCCTCAACACCGCTCAAGCGTTGCCAACATTATACCTCAACACGGCACAAGTGCTGCCAAGGTCACATCCCCCCCGTTGAGATACAGTGTAGCCAATGGGCAGATCGTTCAGGGATCTCTCGGTATCCCCACATTTTCTCAGCTCAGGTTTATGCCCTATGGTGGAGTTGTGTTCCCCAATAAAACCTCTCATTTATATGCCATTAAACCACGTTCTGGAAGCTCCGGGGGTTTACTCTCGGGGTTTATGAGTGGCGGCTCGAGTACAAACTTTAGGTAAACCGTACTAAAGTTAAACCCGGAAGAGGAAAAGCTTTTATTGTGAGGGTCCCGTGCGGGTCTCAGCCTCTGTTTTCATTTAGGGACAAGGATAGGGAGGCTCCTGCATCAGCTGACTCCGTGTGTGTGTGTGTGTGTGTGTGTGTGTGTGTGTGTGTGTGTGTGTGTGTGTGTGTGTTAAGGCACCTAAAGAGATCAGTGTATTCGTTCTATATTAAATATTGAAGGACATATTTCAGCCTAACGAAGAAACTGACCAAAAATACAAAGAGAAAGTATGTCAGTCACGTTGTAGTTATCCACATTCAAGATACTCTTAACCTAGTCTTCTTATCAGGGGTACTGATATATTAACAGGAATTAGTGTATTTGATTTTGCCTTGATGTTTTCTTTGATCTTGGGGAAGGGGTCAAAGGGTCTCCTCTCTGTCCTATAAAGCCACAAATTATGAGAATCCTCTGAGGGTTATTACAAACAATTAAGTTAATTCCATATGCTCTCTCTACCTCGCCAAGATTACTATGGCACCTTAATTGTTCATTGGATAACTACATGAATACAAGAGATTTATGGAAGTACGTCATAAGACCTTTGTCATTCAGTGTATAGAATCGCTCTGAGGGGATGAGGGAGGATTAGATAATAATGCAAAAAGAAAACATTATGTGAACGTTATTTAGTGTATAATATCCCTGTGAAATGATGACAGACACTCACCCTATGTTTAGACTCATTTAGATAAGTAATGCAATAATATATGATGAAGTAGCTTGAGGATATTTACTAAAGTTATGGAAATACGGACGCCAAACTTTTGAGAGGAGAAATTTTATGATGTGATGAGAGATACTTACTGAAGGAACAAATTCACTACGAAATTAAAGAGGATTGTATTGTTACCTGTGGCTGTATATATCAAGACGCAGACGAGATACTCCATGTATAAATGCATAACTCCAGTAATACTCCATGTATAAGACTGTCGAAGACTTTCTAAACTGATGGAAGATTGACAGATTGAGGCAACACAGGAGTGTAGGGAGAGGGATCTTTGTCAGTGATGGTACGAGTTTAATGGCTGAGTTCACGACAAGAATCAGCTGTCGTAAAAGAGACTGAAAGATAGAGCATTAGTGGAACTGGAAAGGAAATTAAAATTTCTTTGAGACAGAAAGAAAGAGAGACAGGCAGACAGACAGGCACAGAAACAGGGAGAGAGTCAGCTCTCCGAAAAGAAGGATAGGACATTAGTGGAACTGGAAGAGAAAATAAATATAAATGAAAAAGAAAAAGAGAGAAAGAAAGTGAATGAGTGAGAGAGATAGAGACATAGGGAGAGTGTGGGACTGTGAAAGTAAGTCTGGGGTGTAGAGCTGTAATGGAACTACAACGAAAAATAATATTTGTTTTAGAGAGAGAGAGAAAGAGAGAGAGAGAGAGAGAAAGAGAGAGAGAGATCCAAATTTCATAAAAGGGTCTGGAGCGGTGCACACTGGAAGGAGTATTAATGGAACTTGGGGAGGAAACTAAAGATGTTATGACTTAAAAGTCAAGGTAAGTTTCCACTGAATGAAGAAAGAAAACTTTAAACTGCCATTTAGTATTGAATCAACCTTAACACTACTGGGTGTGAACAATGTTGCGTGCACACACACACACACACACACACACACACACACACACACACACACACATAACGCTGAAAAACATCTTAAAACCACTGATAAGCGTCTTCACTGAGGTTACATTCAAGTTGTGATAGGAATATAAAGAGAAGTGTTAAGGTGTAGGTAACGAGAGTCCTGTAATATTCACTTATATATATAATTAATCCTCTAAGAAAAAGAACAACCAGGGAGACTATTTACCTCCGTCCCGTGAGAGTTTTACAGCCGCTGTTCCTGTAGTCCCTGTCTCCATACACCGCACATTACCCTCCAACTTCAACTTGAGGTATTTACAGTATGGTCAAGCAGAATACTTAACTCTCGTTGCCTGTGACACACCACGACACACTGTGTTGATCAATAATTCCCGCCGTGACTGGAGAATACAACGTTACATATATCTTCCACCTGAATAATTATAAATTTTATGGGTGAATTATAGAATTTAAAAATATGAAAATGACTCTGATGTAAATATCCTAATATACTGTACAGGGATGATCTATGTTGAAAAAAAACCTTTACTGTGAGTTTCTTATACGTTTTGCTGTTTGTTCACATCATATGGACATAACTCACTCGTGTGTTTGGTTCCTGAAGGGGTTGGTTGAGCAGGACGAGAGGGGACCTGCACAACGGAGAGCTGTTAGAATGACGGAGGAGTGTGAGGGAGAGCTGGGGGGACTACGAGAGCTGAGTCATGGTTGGTGGTGAATACCAAAGACTAACTGTGTGTGTGTATATATATATATATATATATATATATATATATATATATATATATATATATATATATATATATATATATATATATATATATATATATATATATATATATATATATATATATATATATATACATATATATATATATATATGTATATATCTATATCTATATCTGTGGGTTCTGTTACTTACAAATTATCCAAGTGGCTGGTTAAGATGCTATCCCCTCTTACAGGCCAAATATCTAATTCACATTTACACAATAGCAGTGATTTAATTAATAAACTCAAGAAACAAAATAAACCTTACGAATTAATACGTTTTGATGTAAATTCACTGTTCACTAGAGTACCTGTGAAAGACCTACTTTCATTTCTTAAAGATAAATTACAACTGTTTGATTTAACTATTGAACATGATACTTTCCTGAAATTGATAGAGTTATGCGTAACTGACAATGTGTTTAGATCAAATAGGAAGTTCTACAAGCAAATATTTGGCATGAGCATGGGTAATTGTCTTTCTGCTCCTCTAGCCTGTATTTATATGGAGTTTTTTGAGTCTAGATTACTACCCAATATAGTGGAATTTATTCCTCCATGGTATAGATATGTAGATGATGTTCTTTGTCTTTGGCCTAGAAACAGTGACCCATTGGAATTTTTAGACAAGCTTAATGATATTGTCCCAAGTATCACATTCAAAATTGAAAGAGAAATAAATGGATCCCTTCCATTCCTTGATATGCTTATCATGAGAAATGGCAAAAACTACAAATTTAAGGTATACAGAAAGCCCACACAGGTAGACAGTTTCATACACTTTTTATCGAATCACCTGGAGTCTACCAAAATGTCAGTTTTTTCTGCTATGTTCTTAAGATGTCTGCGTATTTGTGACTCTGAATTTATTGACGATGAATTGAAACACATTTGTTCCATTGCACAGAAACTCGGGTACCCTTCTGTGTTTGTTGATCGTTGTTTTAAAAGGGCTAAAAAATCCTTTCATTCCTCTCAAACCAGGCAAATTCCTACACTTAAGAATATTTTGACTCTGCCCTATCGTAATGAATTTGTCCCGTTAGTTCGGTCCTTCAAGCTACTAAATATTAATGTTGTTTTCAAGTATGACTCAACCATTACCAATATGTTAATAAGAAATAGCCCAAGTTTGAATGTAAATGGAAGTGTTTATTGTATTCCATGTAGCAAATGTAATTGTAATTATGTAGGACAGACAGGAAAAACACTGCAGCTCAGAATCAAACAACATAAGTACAATATCAGAACAGCATCTGAAAGCAGTGCCTTGTTCGTTCATGTTAGGAATAATAATCATCCCATTGGTTGGGAAAAAAGCTTAGAAGTATTTAAATCATCTTGTGTCACAGAAAGACTTCTGGTTGAAGATAGTTTGATTAAGGAATTAAAATCAATAAACCTTAGTGATGGTCAGTTCAAAACTGATAATATGTTACATAAATTTATTTGTCAGTGGCCCAAGGTTAAAAATGCTTTGAAAACCTTGGATCTAGATGTATGATAGTCATTTAGTGGGTCCCTTATTTTTTACCTGACCTGACTAACCACGTCACCCCCCTTCTCTTAAGCTCCTCTACGTGTGTGTTGGTGTGGGGATTAGTGGATGACATCATTATGACTTGACCTCATGTTTAATAAGGTCACCCTGTATATTTAAGCCTTCGTGTTATCTTCTTTCCTTGTGGTTATCAGCATATATATATATATATATATATATATATATATATATATATATATATATATATATATATATATATATATATATATATATATATATATATATATATATATATATATACCTCTCTGTCCTCCGAAGCCAAGCCAATAATGCACCATCGAACAATGCACACTCAGGATTTATTGGTGTAACAGATCGCTTAACACTTGGTGGCCGTGACATATCACGGAACATTGTGTTCATCAATACATTAACTCCTGCCATGATTGTTTAATGTAACGTCATCTATCACTGACTAATCCACACAGAAACTAAATGTTTACGGTAAATTTCAGAAAGATATATCTTGGCTCCTTTACTTTTTTTTATTTATATAGCCTATGAATGAATGATCTTCACTATGAGAGTAATAGATGTTTTGTTTAGTTAAAGTCTAAAATACTTGACTTTTCTGACATGTTTATAATTTATTCGAACGCATATATTTCACGGCCGCGAACAAGAACGAGTTTCATAATGACTTTAACTATATACCGATCGTTCATTCTTGTTTATGAAGGTCTAGCAGAGTGTTTAGTTGTCTATCTGATCCTCTGCCTACCTCGACCATCTTTTCATGTTCCACACTCACCCACATCACCACCAAACACTCATCTGAAGATCAAAAAGTTAGAAAACAACGAATATATAATTAGGAAAGTTTTTATATCAAGGAATTATTGTCACAAAATATAATCGGCTATCGAGGAAAATAGTCTATGTGAAGGGAACATTATTTTGTATTTACTATACCTCGTGTAGGAGATAAATTATATACAAGATTATTAAATTTATATTTTTAGGTATTTTCTCAAGATTCTTTTTTTGGGGGGAGCTCACAGATAGGCTAAGACGCGACCATTCCCCAAGTTTATAAATAAAATGGTAATAAATCCCTCCCCTCCCTATCTACTGCTGTTTCTGAATATTTTTTTTTACCTTCAAGGAAATATAATTCAATCTGAGCTTAACCATTATGCATTTTACTGATTATGTGAGGGGTTTTTTTATTAAGCGTAATAATGGTGAGTTTGTTGAGAGAGAGAGAGAGAGAGACAGAGAGAGAGAGAGAGAGAGAGAGAGGAGAGAGAGGAGAGAGGAGAGAGAGAGAGAGAGAGAGAGAGAGAGAGAGAGAGATATAACACACCACAGCTGACCAATAACTGCCAACCTCCTAGTCTTTGGTCAGTCTTTCTCATGATATCTTGAACTCTATGGTAGACTGCGGGATATACATGACACAATTATATCTGAGAGATAATAAAGTGATAAGTTTAACAGGTGTACTTACAGGTAAGAACGTTAATTGGGTGCGATTTACCTCTATCGCATGAGATGAGTAAATACGTAACCTTGAAAGATTTATAATTTTAACGATAAATACCCCCAAAAAATAGGATATTATGAGGAATTCCATGAAGAGAAGCAAAGGAATTGAAGAAGAAGGCGAAGGAATCGTGATTAAACTCAAAGTAAATGTAACTTGCACAAAGTAGAGTTTCCATCAAGGAACATGACGTCTGATGTGAGTGGGATTGAAAGGAGAGGGATGATGGATTGGTTTTCGTAGACAAACTGCCCGCTGAAAGAGCTGTAAAAAGGGGAGGGGGGGGGGTGTGGGGAGAAATTCGTCTGACATGAAGGGGAAGCGAGGAACTGGTCTTTGGTTAGGTTAGGTTAGGTTAGGTTAGATAAGGTTAGGTTAGGTTAAGTGCAACATGAATCTTGTGGGGCGTAAGAAATTGTATATACTGTAGGTGTGAACGAACTTTATAGGATTGTTTTTGTTTTTTCATATTTTACAGTGCAGGTGATGTTGTGTGAATCAGTGTTAAGGTGTTGGTTACAGTCCGAGGATACTGACACTGTTGGCTGGTAGGATGTCTCTGTGTGGTCTTTAAATGTGTTTTTATTTTATTTTATCTGATACAGGTGTTTAAACTTCCTCCTTTTCTTCTTTTATTTGTCTGCCTGTCTGTCTCATTGTCAATCAATCTGTTTTCCTATCTCCTTTATTTTTTGTCTATCTGTATAATTATCTACTAATCTTTTCTCTATTTTATCATTCATCCCTGTCTCTCTCACTTCCTTCTTCAAATCATATCCTCTATATATATATATATATATATATATATATATATATATATATATATATATATATATATATATATATATATATATATATATATATATATATATATACACAAATATATATATACCATTATATGTCGCCTCGTATTACACAGTCGGCATTTATTGTGACATATTGTATTGATCAATGCATTAACTCCGGCTAGGACTGTATATATAATGCCATATATCTCTCCACTGAGTCACTTTGAAGCTCCCAAATTACGTAAACTTTTAGGGTGTTAAATACTTTTGAAATTTATTATAGGGTCGTTAGCCATTTATAAATTCATAAACACAGAGTATATAAATAAATAAATAAATATAAATAAATAAATAAATAAATATATATATATATATATATACACATATATATATATATATACATATATATATATATATATATATACATATATATATAAGCTGTATGAACTTTAATCTTCGTTATTATATTGTACGCTACAATTTGTATGGCAGTATATTTTGAACTGTTGTTATTATAACTTATGGAGGTAATTTTGGAGGGTTGAATTATTAAAATCTGGCCGTAATTATGATATTTTCTGTGTATTTGTCGAGTTTTTCTGAGTTACGTATTTTCCACTGTCATAAATTATGAGTTTCTTGGATATTTTTTTCATCTGTTTTTCGCTCTCACCAAGTGAACAAAACACATTCCTGTGTTTGGATCCTGGAGGGGAAGAGGAGGAAGCGAGGGGTCCAGCACAAGGGAGAGCTGTTAACATGACGAAGGAGAGTGAGGGAAAGTAGGGGGCGACTGAGAGAGAGAGAGAGAGAGAGAGAAAGAGGTGTGCAGAAACGTGGAGGAAAACACAGTGACCAATGGAGGTTGAAATACAAGAATAAAGATAATGCATAGATAAATATTGGACACTTCCAAGGTCTTCCCTGGCAGTACTTATCACTGTGTCACTCTCAGCTCAGTAAGGGTAAGGTGTCTAGGACTAAATGGTTACTGTTTGAATCTTTACTCTCTCTCTCTCTCTCTCTCTCTCTCATTCACAAGTTGTACACTCTAGAGCTGCCATATTCAGTAAGTATTAACTCTAACAGATAGTTGGACACTCGGTGGTCTATACACATCGTAACAAATGAGGTTCACGTCAACCCCCTGTCATGACTGTGTGATACAACAACATACATCACTCAATGAATCGCTACTACATCAACTACGTCCTCGAGGTTTTGGGGACGAGAAAGACTGATCACTTGACCTGATAATATAGGATAGTTATGAGTCTCCTTACATTATGCTGAACTTTGACCTGCCGAGAGTTTATGTTCAGTATAAAGTCCGACGTGTCTTGATTAGTTGAACATTATGATTTTTTTACATGCACGTTTGTTACGAATTTGGCCAAGTTTCTTCACATGAGGTTGGAGGTAACTCACTCGTGTGTTTGTTTCCTGAAGGGCAGCATAGGAAGCGAGGGGACCTGCACCAGGGACAGCTGTTAGCTGGACGAAGGAAAGAGAGGAAGGGATGGGAGCAACTGTGAAATGACGAGGGAATGGGAGAGGTTGTTTGTAGAAAGCTGATGGTAAATACAGGTGAAATTAACCGTAGTAGGGAGAGAGAGAGAGAGAGAGGGGGGAGGGGGGGGAAGCACCACAAATAGGACTACAAGGGTTGGGTAAATACAAATGAAAAATGAGAAACAAAATAATGTTTACAAATTCATGGATTCTTCATCACCTGAGACATCCTAATTCATTGATGTCATTCAGGATAATGAATATACTATTGTCCTAAACCAGTTAGATTACAAGCTATTACAAGTATATACAATGCAAGAACTCGATAACCAAAACGGAGAATTGCAGAGAGGAAACATTTGATCAGATCTTGTTCCAGCATTAAGTTGGAAAAGAATAAAAATTAGAAAGTAAAAAGAAGAATGATGGGTAAATCTAAGTAGAATAGATGGATGCTTAAAAAAAACGATGCAAAGGTAAAATAAAATAAAAATGAAATCCAACACAGATTTTCGGAGCGAGAAATACAACAACAATTTCAACAGACGGAGATTAAGAGACTTTCGTAATGTAGTGCTACGGGAGAATGCTACAGAAAAGAAGACACATTGATGGAAAAACAAAAGGAAAACGACTAAGATTTCCTAAAGTATCGAGAGAAATACAGGAAATCTACAGCATGAGAAAAATGAGATACTTTGGCCATAAAATTAGAGATGCGAGGAATATTGAAGAGACATAATGGGAGTATTAAGAACAGGCAGGCCATCGGAAGACTGAGCGGGATGGATGAGTAAAATAAAAATAATATTAAAAATGGGTCCCCGGATAGATGTAAAATTGAAAGGATTGATACAGACACACGTAACGTTTGGAATGGAGAGCCGTAGTCACCAACCCTCAGACATAATGTGACCTTATTTGGGGGAAATCCAGTGTGATCTTGAAGGAATAAATAACACTTATCCAGATCCTTGACCCAAAACGACACCACAAAGCTCAGTAACGTGATCCACAGTCTTGGACTTGTTCTTGATGATGCGAATTACATTTCAATATTATCTTGTTTTGCATCATTTTATAACCCTTTCATCTCTTACACACACACACACACACACACACACTCTTCCCTGGGTGCCCTCGTTAGCCGCATAATACACTACAGATCATTCCATTATTCAGTAGTATCTATTGGAGTGACATATTTAATACTTGATACTGGTGGCCGTAACACAGGACGTCCCACTGTGTAGATCAATACATTAACTCTCACCATCATTGTATAACGTAACGCTATACAGTATGTTTCTCTTTAAGTCATTGTTTATCTGAGGTTCTATAGTGATTAAATACTGACCTATTGGACTTTATTATAGAGAGATAATTTTCGTTCTTGTTTTTTATTATTAATTTATCGTATAATAGTTCGAGTGTTGGGAAAAATTCAAAATAATATAGTCTATTTGTTTATGGATTCGATTGATTATTAATACTTACATATTCGCATCATGTTAAACTATGAATCAAACTACATGTTTCTTATGCATTTTCGTGTGTTTGTTTACATCAATTGAACATAACTCACTGTTGTATTTGGTTCCTGAAGGGGCAGAAGAGGAAGCGAGGGGACCTGCACTAGGGAGAGCCGTTAGCATGACGAAGTGTGAGAGAGAGAGTAGGGGTCGATGTGAGAGGGAAAGGGAGTAAGAGAAAGATGTTTTGATTTTGGGGAGGGAATGTGCAGATGGATAAATAAAGGTCGGGGAAGATCGCTCTGTGTGTGCCATTCAGGACGGTCTCTTATCTGATTACCAGTCTAATAACACCATCGTTCCTCAGAGTTCTGCGGTGGTTCAAACTCTTCCTAATATAACCCATTAAGGATTTACTCTCAATAACAACAAACCAGTTTATACAGACGACTCAACCTTCTGTAGATGTTTCCCTTTCACTCTCACCCCGCCTGTCACGCCGAGGAATTTTTTTATGATATTTTGCAAAAACTTTTAGACCAAAAATATTATCGGGATTTGGTGGACACGAAATGAAGAAATAATCACCACTGCCTCAGACAACATCTTCCTTCTAAGACTCGCCAGCTCTGAAGGGCACTGTGTTAACATGTCTTTGATCTATTTTTCTACTGATGGATATGAAATTCTCAATATGTGTTGTAAATGTCTGTGATTCTATCTTTTTTTTCTTATTTTGCAAAATTTAAATAATCTAAATATTTTGGTTATTCCTTAATGTTTGTCTGTTTGTGTGCCTGTATGTTTCTCTGACGTAAACATACCCACACACATATGTAAGCACCCTCCCCACCTCCGACCCCCACACACACTGTCTTCCTTCACCCCCCCACAAGCCTCCCCCCCCAACCCCTCTCCAACACCTACTCTTTTCTCACTCCTAAGTAACGTCATCTCTGGCCGTCTCTGGTATAATAGCTACGTTAAATAAATACTCTAATTGGCTAGAAGGTAAGATGCGTCGCGGCTGGGGTGAGTTTTGGGCAGGTGAGGGAAGATGGTGGGGAGGGGGAGGAAGGAGGGAGGTGGGAGGGAAGTGGGGGAGGGGGTGGAAGTCACTGGGAACCTCTCTCTCACTGCCTAAACTCCGCCAGTAAAAGTTTCCCAACCAATTAGTGCCAAATCAAAACTTTCCCAGGAAATACAGAACGTCAGCGAACGAAAATCTCTGGAGTATAAGAACGGAAGCCAAGTCGAGTGTTTTGGTATATTTTTTTTTATTCGTTCCCATCCAGATAATATTGTTTTATAATGAATAAGTTGATCTATTTTGGGTTTAATGGCATTTTCTTGTTTTACCGAAGAGTTTTGGGTCTTTTCCCTTTTGATATTTTTGTATTCTTTTGTTATAGTCGTTTATCTATTCATCTATAATTTCAATTTAGTAAACCTCTTCTGTTTCATTGAAGACGTCGCTTACTATCATAACAAAAAGATATTACCTCTACACACACACACACACACACATCCTTAGCCCAGATCATACTTCTTGAGGTTTACGGCTCCTGTGAGACACTGTACGCACCAGGTCATCAGGGAGAGAATATTGGCTCTGTGATGTGGCGAAGGTGAAGTCATTAACAGGTAAGAGGAAGCACCTGTGGCCCCCTCTTTCATCTTGGTCTCACAAAGCCACAACACACACTCCCCTCACATCCACTTTATCAGGTGACGAGGCCAAAGATCGCTCTCTCTGTCTTAAGGCTTTTGGGATAAACCCTTGATGAAGATTTGAGGGACGTGTGTGTGTGTGTGTGTGTGTGTGTGTGTGTGTGTGTATGTGTGTGTGTGTTTCCTTTACTTCTTTGGCCGGCATGCTTTATTTTCTTCTTATCGACTCTTTTCAGTTAACTTTGCCATGTTCAACTGATCACGATAAAATTTTTGCATACACTTCCCCTCATGGAAAACAGCGACGTGAGGAATTACTTAGTGCAACAACTACGTCAGCAGAGACAGTAACAATAACAGTATCAAAGTAATGATAAACTAAAGATAAAAAATAGCCATAACAATAACAAGAACGACAATAACAATAACAACCAGCTGAAGTACCCAACTTCGTCCGGGTTATTAAGGAAACAAAATCGTGGCCCT